>NW_014036540.1:0-2810 GCF_001186125.1 Sphaeroforma arctica JP610 | reverse complement strand
TCAATCTCATTCATACTTATTGAGAGATATGCAGCGACACCAGCATGAGCTAGACACTTGTCGTGACTGGCCAGCTGTGTGTTGGTTGGCTACATACTTGTTAAGTAAGGATATGCGTAGCCCTGGGCTAAGTTCAATTTTAAATGAACCAGCCGAGAACACGCCCATTCAGAGTTATATTCTGAAGTTAGACGCTGACCCTAAACGTCCCGATATAACAAAGAACAAGGCACAGCGATGGTACGAGTTCCTGGTTATGCACGTGTTCTGTAAGAACATAGGGAATAACGACCGTGAGAGTCTGTACACCGAGTTGCGACGTAAACACGCGACTGAGGCTCGAGACAAGGGACATGAAACCAAGTTTCATCTATCCCGACTTACATGGGAACAGTTTTATGATACTGTATTCACTCTTTTTCCCGCACATCGAGTAACATCGAAGGGAAAAACGGCTGTTAAGAAGCCGCGGGAGCTCACCGATCACGGGTACGTATCCAGACAGACCTCAAACGAGAGACCCCAACATACACGTGCTCGCGAATCCAATTTAACAACGCGACCCAATAAACGGGCACGCGCAGGAGCGAAGGGCATGGAACCTCCATTTAAGGAGATCAAGAAATGTGCCGACGCCCAGTGTGGGTATGACATGTACCAGTTAACCCCTAACGGTTATTGGAATGGTGGACATGCATCCACCTGTACACACTTTCTTACTAAGTGTGACAAGTGTGAGAAGACCAATAGTTATCACACTAAGTCTTGTGACCGAGAGCCCAACATTAAGTTGGAGTGACGGTACTACCAGGTACAATCATTACACAGACAATACAACGACTCTTTAGATGGGCGTGTAATAATCCCTGTATAGTGCAATGAAAATAAAATCCATGCGTTGATTGATCTTGGTTCAGAAATTTCATGTATATCCGATCGCTTTGTATTAATGAAAGATATCGAAAGGAGAACACAAACAACTCATCTCATTTTAGCTGATGATAAAACTGGTACGTGTGATACCATCGCCACAGATGTTAAAATCTCCCTGGCCGATGATAGGTGTATCACTACTCAAGCTGTGATAGTTAAGATGTCACAGAAGTACGACATTATAGTCGGAATGAGTGATTTACTCACTCTAGGTATAACCGTAACTGGTCTACCAACTAACATAGATTCATTAAAGGATCAATCAGACGATAACTGTCTGAATCCATATAAGCCCTCGTCAGACATAGTCAAGGCATTAATACCTGACTTTGCGGACAAAATCATGGATCTGATTCTTGTTCATAAGAAAATAAAGATCACAGATTGGGCAAAATTCCGCTTTAACGACGGATATGTCAGCCTTGACTTAACCAAGGTGGACTTAACACAGTTAAAGTGTCCCTCAAGGAACCATGTATCCTGGAGACACGAGGCTGTGGTAAAAGAACAAGTTGAGAAATGGCTAGCAGATGGAGTGATAGAAATTAACTATCAACAGACGCCAGTTAACTTGGCGCTGCTAGCCGTATGCCAACATAACTCTGACGGATCGTTTAAGAAAGTCAGAGTATGTTTAGATATGAGTCCAATAAATAATTATTGCCGACTCATAGCATTCACTTACCTCGTATTAACAAGCTACTGCGAAGGATGGAAAGTGCTACAGTGTTTACAATTATAGACCTTACACAAGGATACCATCAATTGCAGGTATATGAACCCCACTGTAAATACTTTAGCTTTACGTGGAAAGGTAAACAATACAGGTTCAGAGGTGCACCTTTCGGATTACACTCTTTACCAGCATTCTTCCAACAAGTAGTGAAAGAAATGTTTGCAGACATGTCTAACGTGCAAGTCTATATAGATGACATAGTCATCTTTTCTAAGACTACAGGCGAACACGCCGCATTAGTCAGACGAGTCCTTAAGAGACTCAATGAGCAAAACTTCAAGATTAACGAGAAGAAATGCAACTTTGCAATGAGCGAAATACAGCTCTTAGGCTACCATATATCTGGAGAAGGTATTAAGATCGACCCCGGTAAGGTAGAACACCTGTTAGATTGGCGATCACCATCTACAGGAAAAGATGTTAACAGCATGTGTGAGTTTGTAAACTTCTTTTCAGATGGAGTACCACACTTAGCTGACTATCTTAAACCTTTTGGACACTTAATTTGTCATAAAGGCAAACTAGGAGACTTGTGTACTAAAGAGTGTGATGACGCGTTTAAAGTGCTCAAACACGCAGTCCAACAAGCTCCAGTTGTACAAGGACCAGTCGACGGCGTGCCGTTTGAAATAGCAACGGACGCATCAGACTTAGCTTTAGGAGGAGTATTATATCAGGTTATAGATAACAAACCTAGATATATACAATTCTTTAGTCGAGCAATGAATGCTTCACAGTTGAATTATCCAACTGTTAAACAAGAGCTATTAGCCATAGTGGCAGCTCTAACACACTTCCGAGATTACTTATACGGAACAGCATTTACGCTGATGTGTGATCAGAAATCTCTTCAATATATGAAAGAGATGAAACCCGACTCGCAATTACTGAGTCGCTGGCATGATACAATATCAAAGTTTCATTTTGATATAAAACATCTGCCAGGTATACATAACCATTTACCGGATATGTTATCACGCTTCGTACCGGACTTTAATAAATCCGTACGTGAGTTACTAGCCACTGACTGGAAGTGTAATCCCAGGTGGTCTGAACAGGCTCAAAAGATATTTGAGCCACATACTATAGATATGTTTGCTGCACATCATAACGCACAACTATCGAATTACAGGACTTTAAA
>NW_014036541.1:0-2811 GCF_001186125.1 Sphaeroforma arctica JP610 | reverse complement strand
CACACACAACACACACATATATATATTATATATATATATATATTATTATATATATATATATATATATGGCTGAGATGCACGTATAGGACGGAAGTGTATATGTTTGTACATGGATTGTAGTCATTGCATGTGTTTGTATATATATATATATATGTGTGAGGACGGAGCGATAAGTCTCTCAGTGTGGCTTGTCATCCATCCTCACGCATGTGTAGCATACAACCATGCGATGCAGCGTATATGCATATGCGCACGTGATCACAATCTATGAAGCCAGCGGTGAAAGTAAAGAAACGTTTGTTGCCGAGCTGACGGACTCCGGTTTCAATGTAAGCCTTTGGTCAATAAAAAAATAAAGCAACTGCCCTGTTAGGTTCCTTTAGTGTTGTCGATAGGTATTCCTACTTGAAGTTAAAGCTAAACAATCAAGCCGGATTAGCATGCCTATACAACCTCGTGTGTCTCGGATCTGATGCGTGCATGGTCTGTGCACTCAGGACCAGACTGCCAAGTATCGGTTCGGTACAAGTATCACGGTTGGCAAAAATACCGACGGATAATCCAAAGTTTTTGTTTTGTATAAGTAAGTGACGGCTGTCTTCTAACCAGTCCACAGCATTGCTAAGCACAGGCACTATTGTTAGTCGAAGGCAGTAGCTTAGCCGTTTGGTACAGAACATCTGGCAGTCGGTGTTTCTACCAGTTTGTCATGGGCGCCCCACGCGTACAAAGCTTCTACAAGAATTTATTTAAACACTCCATATCTTAACATTACGAATATAAATTAAACTTACATTGTATAAGGACCATAATAATTCATCTTGGCTTGGCCTGGGAGAGCTAAAGAGTTGAACACACTTGCCTGCCACACTTTGGGTACAGTTTGTCCAAAACCTGTACAGTTCTGGTTTCGGGTGCAAGTGACGCATGCTTACTGCTCAGCGACAGGTGAAATATCCGCTGCTATCCACTACAAAGTACGGCAGATCCATGTCCCGAACTGTAAATATCCCATACCATAGCCTCCTAGATGGGCTATGTCCACACCTACTTCCTATCCGTCTACTGTCCGGTGGTTAACCTAACACCACACAATTGGACCGAAAAGGACTGGTGCATCGAGGGGTTAGGGATGGTTGTACAGGCCTATTTCATAGTTTGTTTGTATTAATAACCAGAGATATGTTTATTATGGCTATGCGATCCAATTGCCGGCGTGTATGTCTGATATATGCATGCATTTGTACAAGTTTTATTGTCGTAGTTTCACTTTTAAAGACATATATTTCATAGCCTCTCCTAATATGTTCATAATACGCTAAACCCACAACCCTAGATCATCGAGATAATCACATGCGAGTAAATAAAGCTTTGATGTATTTCCATAAAGAACTTTTGTATAATGTATACATATATACGGGTGTATGTGTGTCTTCATATATTTATACATACAAGAGAGTTTGTACTTTGCACACACACCTTCTATTCACCTATGCAAAGGGACTGCAACCACATTGTACTTACTAATAAGTGGACAAGCTTGCCCACATCCCATGCGCTCTCCGCAGATTAAATTATAGTACTGTACATACCATATATATGCCATGTATAGAAAGTCACACACACACAAATATATATATATATATATATATATATGATACGAACATCCACACTTTTTGTTCATAGAGATATCATTTAAGCCACTGTTTATTCAATATATACAATACTATACACAACATACATCCAGTACTTGAAGAGTCTCTAGGACAGATTCACGGAGCCTTTGTAACCTGCATTATCTCGTGTGGGGTTGTGTGGGAGCTTCAGTCACTACCCCTCTCCGTATAGCCACTTCCTTCATGAAGTGGCATTGAACTCAATACGGTTCAAGGAACTCAATACGGTTCAAGGATTCGATACCGAATGTACTTTTATAGTCCACTGTTTACATGTAACTGATGTAACGGAATCCGAATATACTCTATAGTCAACTACATGTTAAATGCATCTCCATTGCCATGAGTTGGAAGAACTACGAAGATGTCCTGCGGCTCATCTGCGGTCATCAATTGGCGTCTGCATCGAGCAGACTGCGTGCACAACAAAGTGAAGTATGTTTGGTTTGTATGCACTAGTTATATAGTAAAGGGTTGTGCACGCTCAACGAGGTTTAATTAGGCGAGACTTTATTAAGTGAGACGTTGTTAATGCGAGGTTTGATTGGGTGGGATACTGCTTATAGGAAGCCAACAGAGTGCAGTATGTCCGTGTGTACTACTTATATAGCCGTGGGCTGTACACCCTCAACGAGGTTTGGACAAGTGGTATGTTTGGCCCTGCCACTTATTGTGAGATGCCAACGCGTGAAGTACTGTCAGCCCCATTTACTTACACACCTATGCACATATAACCACTCGATCGGGTCCTTATCCAATAACCACTCCGATTAAAGCTAAGTCCAAGAGACCTGAAACATAGATAAGACCAAACATACAGTAGTAGTTATTCTTTGCCTCCCACGTATAGCACTATAGGTCAACTGTCCGGCCTTCTCTAGTCTCAATATGGGGGGAGCCTACTCTCTCCCACCCGTGGTAGTAGCAGTCGAGCAACCCACACGCACCCCAGCAATTGGTTGTATATAGTCTTTAAAGTGGCTGATTAACATGAAGCCGCCATGCATGCTTCGTGGGGTGTATGCTTAGATACACACTCACACACACACACATATATATATATATCTACACACACACACACACACACACACACACGACACACACACACACACACACACACACACACATATATATA
>NW_014036542.1:0-2812 GCF_001186125.1 Sphaeroforma arctica JP610 | reverse complement strand
GTGTGTGTGTGTGTGTGTGTGTGTGTGTGTGCGTGTGTGTGTATGTGTATGTGTGTGTATGTATATATACATATATATATGTGTGTGTGTGTGTGTATATATATATATATATAACCACAGGTGCAGTGTGGGTATCGAATGTCTTAGTGCACTATGTCCACACTTACACTCCACCACACTACATCTGTACTTCCACCGATAAGTGTAGTGGGGTCTGTGTTAGTGTAGTATAACATGTTGGTGTTTCCCTCATCTCCCCCCCAAAAACATTGCGCTCGGTGCACTCTCTCCCATATTCTGTCCTGGAGGTATGGTCTAGGGGGGTAGGGGTAGGGTATACGGGTGGTTGAAGTAAGGGTCTACCTCTATACTGTACCTCTGACCTGCTATTCCATCCCACACCCTTTGACCACTTAACACGTCTTCTCGCGTACACAGCTGCACTTCCGGATTTCCTGGCTTTGCTCGTCCGACACTCAGATCCCGCTTTGTTATGTAACGCCATCCCGGGACGTAGCACCAAGTATGTGGGGAGTATGTGTGAGTGGTTATATATGATATGTATATAGGTATGTAGTGTGTAGGGTTGTGTATATGGGTATATGTCTCTATATGTATATGTGTATCTAGTTACATATTTTATTTATATATGTATGTATGGTGTGAAGGGTTGTGTATGTGTATATGTATATGTGTATCTAGTTACATATATTGTTTACATATGGGTGTATGGTGTGAAGGGTTGTGTATGTGTATATGTATATGTGTATCTATTTATGTATACTATTTATATATGTATGTATGGTGTGAAGGGTTGTGTATGTGTATATGTATCTCTTCCAAGTATGTGCGAAAGGGCGGTACGGGACAAGACATGTTTGTACGGAACCACACCTTCACTATACGTATGAGGACGCCCATGCATGCTTGTGATATGTATATGCGTATATAGTTATATTTAATATGTATATGTACATGTACATGTATATGTATATGTATTTGTACATGTATATGTACATGTACATGTATATGTATATGTACATGATATGTATATGTATATATTGTTTATATATATATATATATATCTATATATATATATATATGTATATGTACATGTATATGTACATGTACATGTATATGTATATTTATATGTATACGTATATGAATATGTACATGTACATATATATGAATATGTACATGATATGTATATGTATATGTATATGTATATATATATATATATATATATGTTTATACGTACATGTATATGTACATGTACACGTATATGTATATGTATATTTCTAAGTATATTTATGTGTATACGTATATGTATAAGTATATGTACATGATATGTATATGTATATGCATATGTATATGTCTATATATGTATATGTATATGTATATGTTTATGTATATTTATATGTATATGTATATGTACATGTATATGTATATGGATAGGAATATGTATATGTATATGTATGGTGTGCAGGGTTGTATATATGTAGCTATGTTCCCCCGGATTTCCTCGCAATGCCCCTCCCAGACTCACATCTCGCTTTATTGTGTAACAAAATACCGGACACAACCCCAAAGTATGGGAAAGAATGGCACGCATCAACTGCGTTTGCCTTTAGTTACGTCATGCTTCTTTTTATTTCATTGGTGGCTATTTATAGATCTTGCCTTATCTGTCCTATCCATGTTTGCAGTGATAAAGCACACTGGCTGGTCCAGATGTGGTTTGTTCGACCTCTTCTTACGTCATCTACGGCTTTTAGTGTCGTCACTCTCTTGGCCGGTACACATCCAGGTAAGATCTTGTACGCATAGGTACAAGGGTGCAAATACGTAAATACACAAATACGTAAATGTACGTTTATTTGCACGCCTGTAGGCACCTGTAGGTCATTGGTGAATGTGTATATACACAAATACGTAAATGTACGTTTATTTGCACACCTATACGTCATTGACGGATCAATGTACGCTCGTTCGAAAACACACACACAAACACGCCGAAATATATCATACATAAAACCCTAAACCCTAAACTGCTCTGCATACACTCTATCTGTGAATAGATTACAAAGGCTTGTTGTTTGGTCCTGATCTGTCAGCGGCTGTGTGTGAGCGTGTGCTACTACGCCTCAGACGATTTGCCTTCACATCCGAAGGAAAGGGCCGAGCGATCCACCACATTTGTGCGGAAACGGCGGTATGTGTTGTATGTACGTATATAAATATACGTGTGTGTATGTACGTATATAAACATACGTGTGCGTATGTACGTATGTAACTATGCATGTGTGTGCACATAGATAGCCAGACATATGTGCATATATGGAAATAACTATATATATGTGTGTATGTACGTATGTAACTATACATGTGTGTGTACATAGATAACCATACATGTGTGCATATATCCACACATGTTATATAAATATACGTGTTTGTATGTACATATATAAACATTCGTGTGGGTATATACGCATATATCCATACAAGTGTGTATGCACGCATATATATATCCGTGTTTGTATGTACATATATAAATATACGTGTGGGTATGTACGCATATATCCATACATGATTGTATGTCAATGAGCTGCGGTTTGTGTAAGACAAGGGAAAGCGTCGAGCGGTAACCCGCACTTCTGTGGGGCATATACCGATATAGATATGTGCGTAATGTATGCATTTTACCACTCTAATAGTCTGTGTACGTACACACTTGTATGTATCTAGGGGTGTACTTATATGTCCCTTTGTCTACCCCAATAGTCTGTGCCCACTTGCTTGTATTATGTGGCAT
>NW_014036543.1:0-2813 GCF_001186125.1 Sphaeroforma arctica JP610 | reverse complement strand
ATGTATATTATGTATGTATACTTGTATGTATATAAATGTATGTTTATACATAAGTATATATAAATATGTGTGAGTGTGTGTGTGTGTGTGCGTCTGTGTGTGTCTGTGTGTGTATATATGTATACGTATGTATGTGTGTGTGTTTATGCATATGTATATATTTTTATATTACGTGTGTGTCTTTTTGTGCGCTTTACATGTGTCGATGTCTGTGTCTGTGTGTCTGTGTGTCTGTATGTTCTCGTGTACAGTGTCCTTATTGAGAATTCATGGTATTAGAATTTGTCTATCACGCAAAATATATCACTTATATATCTTCGACATTGGAAACATAACTTTCACATTCTGATCAATTACCGCTGTCACTATGTGCGATGCACATGCAGGGTCACAGGTGAACCTCGATGACAACGGTGATGAATTTAAGTCTAACTGTTCATTGGCGGCACAGACTGAAGTTGAGCCGACTGTGGATGCCGCCCAATGTGAGGTGCGTACGAATGCTAGTGACAACAAGTCGTTTACTGAGACATGCTACACTCGCTTCATGCTTATACATACATGTGTACATAGATTCATATACGAATATTATATTTATATATATATATATATAGTCTCTGTGTCTGTGTCTGTGTCTGTGTCTGTGTCTGTGTCTGTGTCTGTGTCTGTGTCTGTGTCTGTGTGAGTCTGAGTTAGTGTGAGTCTGTGTCTGTGTCTGTGTCTGTGTCTGTGTGAGTCTGAGTTAGTGTGAGTCTGTGTCTGTGTCTGTGTCTGTGTCTGTGTCTGTGTGAGTCTGAGTCTGTGTGAATCTGTGTGAGTCTGTCTGTGTCTGTGTGAGTCTGTGCCTCTGTCTGTGTGCTTGTAATGTGTATAGTTTGCAGCTTTCCGCGTATAGTATACATAGATTTGGCAGTCAGTTATTTTTAACAT
The DNA here is from genome assembly GCF_001186125.1 of Sphaeroforma arctica JP610. Taxonomy (NCBI): domain Eukaryota; class Ichthyosporea; order Ichthyophonida; genus Sphaeroforma; species Sphaeroforma arctica. Next base: position 1,883 of record NW_014036543.1, on the reverse strand, counting down.
ATGGTACAAGTCGCAGATGTTTACTGTAGAGTAGCATTGGACGTAAGTAACAGTATGAAACTGCAGTGATAGGCATATCGAAAGCAGGCCTTCTTGGCCTTGAAGGAAACGAATATTACATCCATGACATACATCCCCCTCAATCGCACTAGTGAAGCATTGCAATGTGAGACTTAGGAACGCAAATTGAAGTTTTATTGTACATGTCAATCGGTCTGTTAACGTGACTGTTAATGATGGTCTGTTAATGGTGGACGCTCCAGCACCATTTAAATATTTAGTTATAAGACAGTAGCGCTTGCACACACTCGTATATGACAATCGCGCCTTTCACACGCAACATACATTCATACATATAGCGTGGGTGACAGTCGTGTACGTTTAAATATGTCATTTGTTCATCATTATATCTCTGACCCTTATTGTTGGCGTTGTGGGTCGGCAGATACCTCTGGATCGTCTGAAAGGCATGTCGCCACAACAACAGATCTCGCTGCTGCAAGAATGCCTCAGTGATTACCGGTGGCAACTGGAGAACGAGAACATCATCCTCACCAAGTTGAATGAGTAAGTACGGAATAACTCCTGCGTATAATAGTACCAGAGAAACTGCGACCTACCAACTGCCGAGTTCAATGTATCGACTGCAGCCGATTGAATTGTGTGTATAATGTATACACCTATCTGTATGATCTTGATCACTGTATGAAATATGTGCATATATATATATATATATCAACTATTCTGTGTGATTTTGCCTCAGGTACATAAATAATCAAGAGTGATGTATATCAACTATTCTGTGTGATCTTGCCTCAGGTACACGAATATCAAGGGTGAGAGGTCGCGGAAGGTCTTTGTCGAATACATGGACCAGAGCCGAATAGTGCACATGAACAGAGACATCTTATCGAAAGCCATCCACGCACACGAGCAAGCCGTTGTGGGGGTGGAAATGCAAATGTATGTGACCAGGCACCTCGCATGGACTAAAAGGGACACCCCATCTGTGTGAGAGGAGGGACCTGTGAGGACATACCACTTTTTTGGGGGGGGGGTGCAGTGTGTTGTGATCTGCTACAAGGCGAGCGTACAAGCCACACATGCATATGTATAGAACTATTTTTAATGTATATATCTATTCTTAATGTATAGAACTATTCTTAATGTTTATATCTAATCTGATTGTATAGATCTATTCTTAATGTATATATCTATTCTTAATGTATTGAACCATTTTTAAGTATATATATATTCTTAATGTATAGAACTATTCTTAATGTATATATCTATTCTTATCCTGCGCCATCCACGTTCACGCGCAAATTGTCGTTGAAGAGAATATATGTGTTTTGGCGATCAACTGTTACAGTTATTTGTCGGCGTACTATACGCAAAGGCAAACGTTTATTCCGGATACCTCCCATTATCTGGCTCGTAGTGGGGCGCGAAAGTAATTTAAAAAATATGTGTAATATGTAAACATTTCTTCAAAGCGTTCATTCGAATGCCTGTTCTGATGTTCATGTAACGTCTAGATGCGCTTCTCCTATCAAGGGGGTGCGTATGTATAGGAGATAGCACAGAAGGATTTCCTAGCGTATAATCTGTAGCATATAACCAGTCCCAAACTCTCATCACTTAAAGTGTACAAGCTATCAAACTATATCAAGTGTATTGAATATGTCTCCCGAAATCCTCACGAATACACAGTGTAGCCACTTCGAATGCCCGGCTTAAGCACCGCTACTCCGAACTAAATGCGGAGATGGATATGATGAAGGACGACCATCGTGATCAGCTCACGCGGCTGGACAAGGGCAGGGCCATGCTCACCCAACGCACAAAGGAACTAAATGCACAGGTAAAGCTGACAGCCACAC
>NW_014036544.1:0-2816 GCF_001186125.1 Sphaeroforma arctica JP610 | reverse complement strand
TATCCTGTACCAAATGATGTGTAGGCGATATAAGTAGCGTGTGCAGAATAGTTTGTGCCTATGTGTCGTCTGTCATCGCCTATCGTGGCGTCGACAAAAGATACACAGTGTGACAATACCTGGCTTAAAAACGCTATCCTGTAGCCCGAAATAGCAACCCAATGTGCGAGTATACCCGTATATATAGACACATACATATACAGGTACATGTTAGAAACAAAGCTATATGTAAGCTTAACAAAGCGTGCGCGCACTCAGCATACCGTGCTCGGGTCTCGTCTGATGTGCGGTCGCGCGGTGGAGATAGAAAGTGCGGTACAATGTACAGCGACACGTTAGCGGGCGTCTGTAAAAAAACAAGAAAGTTTTGTGTCACAAAAAATGTACGTGCAATATACGAAAGCGTGATAATACATTCAAATATTTGCTTATTTGGGGGGTGGTGATGCATAGGTAGAATAAAAATATAAGATATTGCTATTAAACACGCGTGTATTAATATGCGACACGATGAAGTGCGTCCGTATACGTACAAGTTAATCGATGTGGTACACTTCAAGCAAATCAATATATGACATATCCGAATTGAGACGCGTTGGTACACGCTTGAGTGAAATAATAGTTGGCAATGAATTACCAACTGTATTAATTGTATTGTCATGGGGAAACAAGAGGAGTGCGTACTTAGGCCAAAGGAAATGTCCTATATCAGAGAACGATCCATATGCAGTGATATACTATATATCATGGGACCTCTGTGCAATTCTGGTCCGTATAAAACACACAAAGCAGTTCTTTTGAATAGGAACTAGATAAAGGGTGTCTATGGAGACGTTCCAGATGTATGATCAAGTGATACAGATGTGGATCTCTGCGTGGGCGTCACAGGCTCTCTGTTGTAGTGCAGTACCCCAAAAAAAATGATTATTGCGACAATATTGGACATCAGTGTACAAATCAGTCGGACAATCTTATACAACGCACGTGTATTAATGCATTAATGTATCCATAAACTAATGTATAAATGTACAAATGTGTGCATGTTATAGTATTTTATCAAAATATACTAATGTATTGATGTATCGATTTATTAATATATTATTGCCTTTTAAATGAATCAGTGTATCGATGAATTAATGAATTGACGTATCAATGTTTTTTGTATTGATGTATTGATGTATTAATATAATACTGATGAATTAATGTATTGATGAATTGATGTAATTATGTATCAATGCACTTATGTATTTATGTATCAATATATATAGGTGTATTAATGTATCATTGTATTAATCTTCCAATGTGTTGATGTTTCAATGTTCTAATGTTTTAATATATTAATGTAGTAATGTATCGATGTATAAATTGATCAACGTATTGATGTATTGATGTTTCCATATATTATTTTACGACCTGAATGCTGAGTGGGCGCCAAAAGCTGACTGATAAAACGAAAATCTTAGGCTCGCGCGATAATCTGAGGCGTTATTCTTGAAGTCGACGTAGGAGCTTGGCAACTACACTCTAAAAATACACTTTAAATACTAAATAGCTCTCTTGCATTTTTGGCATATGACGTATTTATTGATGTACTACTAGCATCATGGCTGTCGTAAACGATCGTCTGCAACGATAGCCCAGTATCTATTCTATCCAACATTTCTTCACCCAGCAACTCACATACAGGCACAAGAAACAAATACCAACACTTCATTCGAAATCACCAGCATTGCATGCGTTCAACAAACTAGTACTCGATCTTCACTTGCAAACCAAACTAATCCCAGCACAACAAATTACTAATCAGCTCACCAGAATAATTATTAGCTCACCAAACTAATATTGGGCTTACCAAACTAATTATCAGCTAACAAACTAACAGCCAGCTCACCAACTAAGAATCAGCTCACCAGACTAACTATCAACTCGCCAAACTTATAATGAGTTTACCAAACTAATTATCAGCTACCAAATTAACAGCCAGCTCACCAACAAATAATCAGCTCACCAGACTAAATATCAACTCACCAAACTAATAATGAGCTTACAAAACACATTATCAGCTACCAAACCAAAAGCCAGCGCATCATCAAATAATAAGCTCACCAAACTAATTATCAACTCGTCAAACTGATAATGAGCTTACCAAACTGATTATCCGCTACCAAACTAACAGCCAGCTCACCAAACTAATAATCAGCTCACCAGACTAATTATAAACTCGCCAAACTAATAATGTGCTTACCAAACTGATTATCCGCTACCAACTAACAGCCAGCTCACCAAACTAATAATCAGCTCGCCATACAAATACCAGCACTACCTTTGCACGTCACAGGAAGTTGCACTCACCTGTTGGTGTCCCCATATTAGTTCAGTGTCGTTTGGGAGTGACCGATTGATATCGAACCGCGTAGGATACCGCCTGAGAACACATAGACACAGGAGTGAAATAAAGTGACTTAGTGAATGACGTGAGTGCGCGTGTATTTGAGGCTGAGGTGTTGTATGACCGAAATCTATGCGCGCATATACAGCTACTAATTCACATCTTAGATATGTACTTACATATGTGCACATGATCCTAAATATATACAGGCACCTCTGCATTACGTATCCATGTCATAAGACGCGGTTTTGTACTCACATGCCAAACTGGCTGATGCACTGCTTTTTAGCACAAAAAACAAAACCAATCTCCGTTTAACACCAATATTAAGCATACGTTGCCCATTTGTTAGATAAGTACATACACGTGACCATTTTATATATATATATATATAGATATATATGTATTATACATATATATAATAATA
>NW_014036545.1:0-2816 GCF_001186125.1 Sphaeroforma arctica JP610 | reverse complement strand
TAATTTAGTATTATTCATTATATTGCGATTAGTACACTTCTATAAACATACATAAACATGTTTGCACACGTTTATACAAATTTATAACACAAATATAGGTATTTATATCCATTTTCACACACACACACACACACACGTATATATATTTATATATATGCACTTATTTATATATATATACACCAACGCAAATGTATACATATATACATACACATATGTATACATTTAGAGATAAATATATTTCTTTTGAATTCGCATTTACATATCCATGTTTATATACATATACAGAGAAAGTCACAGATACAAGTACAGCTATAGATACAAATACAGACCTAGATACAGCTACAGATACAGATACAGATGTAGACACAGATTCGGATACAGATACATACACAGTTAACGATACAGAAACGTATGCATATTTAACTACAGATACATATATATATGTACCGATACAGACACAGATACATACACATGGATATACATGTACATTTACATAATCATAAACATATACGGATACATATACACTAGTACATATACAAGTCTGTGGATATAATTACCAATCAATTGACATGTGTATTTTTATGTATGTGTTTACGATTGAATAGAGGTTATAGATATTTCTTCACGATACATAAGCGTGTAAGTTAGTATGTCAATATGAAAAGCGGTTCTAATACTTAGTTTTGAATTAGGACTATTCCACTGATTCGCCTGTATATGGTCGTAGTTTGAAAGGCCATACCTTAGCTGACATAACACACCATCTATTGGATCCACTTGGTATACACACAAGCCTACTAATAGCTCGTATGTTGTCTGTTCTAGTCCATTACAGTGCTAAGGAAGGCACAGACCGAACTGATTACGCTGACCAACCGATGGGCGTGGTCGAAGGTAGTAGACGCACACAACAACTACAAACAAATCAATGCGAATCTGCAGGAGGCCACAAAGGCCATCCCTAAGCTCAAGCAGACGATATCCACCAAGAAGGCACACAACGACGAGGTGCGCATGGGTTGTTTTTATATGTTTGGTCTTAGGTGGATGTACATGGTTCTTGTTGCATGTTTATAAGAAAGGGTATGCTTGGTAAGATTTTATATATCATCATGAGAAGTTATATGCTTGGATAGGTTTCTTGTTGCATGTACAGATATACACGCAAGAGAGTCATGTTTACCTATAACAATGGTATTATACATACATATATATATATATATATATATATATATATTGACCCGTAATTGTCACTAGCAATCGCCGCAGTGCGCTATACGATGTAGTGCATCCAATGCAGAACTCTTTAGTGTGAGTAGTACGTGTTTACACTGACAATATATATCATGCGCGCACTTGCGCACCTGTCCCTTGAAAAAGTAAATAGGGCAGTACTTGTGGTGAGAATTTGATACGAAGATATGAGCACAGAAGGTATGTGTTCAATTGATCCAAATATACTAAAATATAAACACAAGCATACCAATCATATTATGAACTTTCTTAATAAAGTATGAAGTAAACAAGCTATGTACACGGAATAGCCCGGCAGGGGACATATTGGTATTGTCATATAAACACACTGCATGTAAACCTGTAGTGCACACACTTACTGTTCGCATTTGCACATATCAATGCCCTATGACAGCTATCGCAACAGAAGGCAGCAGTGCTTCAAGCGGTGGAGAAGATTCGGCGCGAGGGCACCGATTTGTTTGAAGAGAATCAGACCATGCTCAAGAACTACAAGGAGTACAAATCACAGCTCAGAGCACTGGTCAACCAAGAACGGGATATCCATGTATGTTAACTGTACTATGTTGATAAGCATATCAATGTGTGATTGTGACATATGTATGTGCAGAGAGTAGAATCGCCTATGATTGTCGCATGTGTTTGTATATAACCAGATATGTTTGAGAAGATATAGACCAGGCCCAAGATCCACAAAGAGAACATGGCACGGCTTTGGTCACTCGTGGCAACGGGGTATTGATGTACGTGACTATCGCATGTGTTTGTATATAAATAAGACATCGAGTGTGGTCGCTGTACACGTCTGTATATGTTAAATTTAAGACTATGTCGAGTCTGTGCATGAAAGACCATGTGTGATTGTCGTATGATCTAGGAGGTAAATGACTATATGTGGTCGTCTCGTGTGTCTGTAATTGTGACATAAAATTGCACGACTCTATATACCCTTTTAAATTCAATTCAATTATCGATATACGTAGGTGGAGTATAGGTCATTACACGTGAACACTATGCCGTACCTCGTTTTGGACTATGTTATCTGTGTCTATTACTGGCATACCTGTCACCTAATATGTATGTGTAGTCTGTTGTGATCCCAGTGCATGCTCGAAGGGCCACTTAAACCGGAGTGCACAACTCAGCGTGCACCATATCACGCACCTACTACCGAATTTAGTAGCTGCATTGGGCGTAGGTTTATGCCTGTGAATATCATGCGTGTCTGAATAACGCTTGCGTCCAAGATAGATGACACCCCGGGCATTTGATACAGTTAATAATATACTAGAATATGAGCAGGCTTAAACTCAGACACATGATATCGATATGTTGTATGTTGTACGCGACAGACAATGTGTTGTTGCTATACAAGTCAACCATTGGTGAACCAAAGCAAATTCTAAATAATATACACATGTATATATGAGTAAGTTTATAAATATAGTATATATATATATATATATATGTATTTGTATACACATATATATTTCTATATATGTATATATATATATATATATGTGTGTGTGTGTGTGTGTATGAATCTATGTATATATGTATGT
>NW_014036546.1:0-2819 GCF_001186125.1 Sphaeroforma arctica JP610 | reverse complement strand
CCTGCCGTTCTGTCCGCTTATTGTCCGCTTCTGACTATTTGAGCCCCCTCCGCTTGTCCCTGGCTTCTTCCCATTCTTCGCATTGTACACCGCGTTCTGATTCGCCCTATATCCTTTACCTCCAGGCACCGACATGTCCATGCCAGGGAGCTTCTTCGGCACAGGCATTTCAGCGTGTATATTCATAGTAACAGACCCTGGGGCACCCGCACCCATGCTTGTACCTGTGGCCGTATTCGCGCCTGCAGATGTGCCTATGCCCGCATTCGCATTCGCGTACTGGCTGGCAGCTGTACTTATCACCGTGTGGGTGTTGTCAGGCGCACCGGTGGCCGAGGGCCTACTTAGCACAGTCGGAGACCCCTTCGCGTGTGTGCTGGCATTGTCCATACCGGCGTCGGTGCCTGCGATAGCTGCTCTGTGCGTGTCATGCACAGTACCACTCCCATTGCCCCCACTGATATACGGTGCAGCGGTAGTACTAACGCCTGTCTTCCGGGGTTGTGCAGTTGCAGAGTGCGTATGTGGTATGCCCGTGCTGTGTGAACCGACGGACACTGGTCGGTTGGCGGACGTGGCTGTTTTCTGCACTTGTCCACGCGTGCTACTGTGTGTGTTGTTCGGTCTGGCGTGTTCATTCACGGCCATACTAGCCATGCTATTGCCGCTGATGTGTTGCAGTAGCTACACCCACACCCACACCCACACCCACACCCACACCCACACCCACACCCACACCCACACCCACACCCACACCCACACCCACACCCACACCCACACCCACACCCCTGGAATCCCTACCCTCCACCCCTGCAGCCTGTACACCGTTGACCGGCCTCATACCCGGACTAGCGTTCGCAGCCATCCCTGCATTCGCGCTACCTACACTCGGCGAAGCATTCCCAGACGGATAGGTGCGTGCGCGTATACCCCCGCCTGTATTTGCGTTATTGTTCACACCATTACAGCCAGTCGTACTCAAGGCGGCGTTCCACTGAGCTGTAGCGTGTGTACTACCTTGGGGGCGTGTGACCGTGTGTTGATTCCCCATGGCCGTGTTGTTGTTGCCACTGCCGGTTGTAACAGTGCCCATATGTGTACTATTTGCTGATCCATTCGTCGCAGCACCCCTAGACATTGAGTTCGGACCGGTCCCGTTATGTGGTCCGGGTGCGGAATGACCACCGTCGGGGGCGCTTACTTGCACTACCGCATTCTCTCCGCTATGCGTAGCCATCGCATTCTCGTTTACTCTCCCGTTATTAGCACCCACTATATTGCTCATCCGCTTGCTGCTACCACTGGCGTACGTGTTACTATTGCTATTGCTGTTGTTCTGCCTACTATTTGTATTGCCCGCTGGCTCACCTCTATCCGTCCCTCGCACAGGATAGTTCTCGTGGTTCGCTGAGCTCCGTAACTCCGGCACTCTCCCATTCGGATCGTGTTTATGGTGACCGTTTGACACCGCGAGTGCGCCTGTGTGCTTCGTATGTTGGTGAGTATGCTGTTGTTGTTGCTGGTGCCGTTGGTCGTTGTGTGACTGTGGCAGGTGCACACCGTTGTCGCTGTCTGTACCTTCCGTAATTGCCAGCGGTGATGTGGCTGCAGTATAGTATCAGAGTTCAGATCAGTACATGTGGCTGAGGAGCTAGCGAAAGAAAGGTTAGCCACCTACTGAGACAACCCATTGACGGCAAATGGGGTGTGGTAAGTACGTAATTGCCACCTGTGTTGTGGCTGTGGTATTGTAATAGAGATCAGATAACAACATAAGGCTGATGAGCTAGAGACGAAGAAGTTAGGCGCCTACTAAGACAACCCAAAGTTGGGTGTGGCAAGTACGTAGTTGCCACCGGTGCTGTGACTGTGGTATTGCAATAGAGATCAGATAAGGAAATAAGACTGATGAGCTACAGACAGAGAAGTAAGGCAGCTATTGAGACAACTCAATGACAGCACATTGAGGCGTGGCGTGTGCGTAATTGCCAGCGGTGTTGAGCCGATGATGTGGGTTGCAATGCAAACATGGAATACACGAAATAAGAGAAGCGACGGAGAAGGTTAATACCTCTCCAAAACAACAACCAAGTTCTCTCAGTCCAATAACAACACAGGTTCAACATACTAACTGCTTACTCACCTTGCTCTGGCATGTTCTCCAGCGCAATTCGGCTCAGTCTCTCATATTCAGCCTGTGCTGCCCTACGGTCGGGTCCATTCCCCAGCTTTCCTGGTTTGCGGAGATCCTCTGTATCGATTGGTGGCGCCTGTGTGAGAGTCAGAGGTCCAAATATCAATACACTCCCGTAACGTCTATTCTCTACAGGTAGATGGCCACATAATCACACACCAGTGACTCTGCTGTCAACGGAAAGATAAAATGCAGACAACCACATGTTACTTGGTGACTACAAACAGAAGTATATGTACATGAACACCCGTAGCTGTGTAGTCTTCATACCCAAAGTCCGATCTACAGGCTACAGTACATCACTATAATAAGCTCCATGGTAAACAGGAGTACTCATACAGTTGTCTTTGAGTTCGAAAGTACCTATACAGATATCTCTACCAGAATACAACAGTACTCACCTTTCCTGCTGAGGTCGCCATGCCTCGCATTAGCTTGAGCCAGTTCTTATCAGGTAGACAGTTGCCCAGCCCATTCCCAAATATCCTCAGCGCCCGCTTGCGCGCGTCCGTGACTGCTTCCTTTTTGGCCTGGAGTGTTTGTTTGCAACAGTAGGAAATTCAGCTTCGATTGGGTACTATAGTAGCGAGAATAACTCGTGAGTAAAATACAAATCTATCATTAA
>NW_014036547.1:0-2821 GCF_001186125.1 Sphaeroforma arctica JP610 | reverse complement strand
ACACACCCGACACCACATATTTATATATATATATATATATATATGTATACATAAATACATACATATATGCATACATACATACACACACGGTGTCAAATGCATAATATCCCAAAAAAAACGTACATGCATATAGACATGTATTCATACATAAATATATACATATACGCGCACTTATATAAATACATGCATATATCCGTATATATAGGTATTATATGTGTATACATATGAATACTATATGGTACATACGTACATATACATATATATATATATATATATACATATAAATATATATATATATTTATATATGCATATATACATACACATATATATATATATATATACATATGGGAGTATTATATGTATACATACATATATATATATATATATATGTATATATATGTATATATATATATATATATATATATATATATATATATATATATATATATATATATATATATATATGTATTGGAAATGTATACAGAAGAAACATTTATAACACGTGCATGTGTTTTAAATAGTATTGTTTAATAAACATTCGCCAAATCGGAAAAATAATGGTAGTATAAATAAGTACAATCAATGTTGCGAATGTCGGCTCAAACTTTGGAGCACAACTAAGACATAAATCATCACATACGTTATGAGTTGTTTATTAATTTCATCTGGTTGTCGGGCATTTGCATATCCAAAACGAGTCGCGTCTTCGCATCTGATCTGCAGATCACTTCCGACGGAAAACACACTCAATTTTCGACAAACATACTGAACAATGCTGTATACTTAAATACTCACACACTCATGCAACACAACGAGCAAACTCTTACTTACCTTTGACTGACCCTTTCACTGAGCCGGCAACCGACGGCACATGCTCAGAGCGTGTGTTATATGGAGTGTGCGATGAGGTTGCTTCGGTCGACGCTTTGGGGGGGGGTTTGGGGGGTCTTGGCGGGGGTGAATTCTGTGCATCCATATTGCCTACATGAGTGGGTAGAGTGTCTTTACTGCCGCTTTGATTCAGCTTTTCTTTAGACTTGAGTGTATTCAACCCACTGTTGGACACAGTCTTCGTTATGGATTTGCGTATTGACTTCATGATTTATATTTGAAATCAAAAGCTGTAGCTGTACTGTTTCCTTATGTTCGATGTTGTTTAAAAACCTAGGCTTAGATGGAAGATAGCTGGATCATAATTCTAGTTCAATGCCATGCTATCAGAGTGTAGCAATATAGTGCACTACCAATGCATGCTACCTTATCACCGGTTGGAGTTGTTGGTGCTGATATGGACACTTGCAGATACAACTGAACTCTAGTTATATTCATTTATTTACTACTAGTAGTAGTGTACGGTGTCCGAGGGTCTAAAGCATACCTATAGTATTAATGTCGGCGTTGCTGCGTACAGTATATTTATATAGATTGCTTGACTGATGTCAGTCTGACGATATGATTTAAATATGTCAAGTCGCCTATTTATCGGCTGCTATATTTAGAATGTTATCAGCAAATCTTTATGGAGCTCTCGGCTGTTCGGTACAGTCTGTTTTGGCGGCAGGCCGACAACATTCAGTATATATGTATGTGCTGAGGTCGAGTATGTACGTAATAACAATAACGGGCAAAGGTTAAATACATCTGTGTAAAAGCTTTTAAAAATAAAAATATACTATAGCCTCCTAAACTGAACACGCTTGTATCTCTTACATATTTAAATCTTAGCGTGGGGCTGCTGAGGGTCAGTGAGTAGTAGTAGCACAGAGATCTTGGAACTAGCACATCATGGCTGGGTTAAGTCGGCGTATTATAAAGGTACGGGGCTGAGGAAATACCGTTTAAGAGGGTGTGACATACTTGTATGATGGACTATCGCCAGGGCGCAGGGATATAATTATACACGAGACATACCAAACACATACCTTTCACAAAACCGGGGCGAAACTTGAAGTGTAGTATTTCTGAGGTCTAAATTCACGGACCACTCTCATGGCAAAGATAGTTTATTTTAGTCATATCTCTATACATACGTAGAGGATATATAGAGTTATTGATTGTACAGTATATATATATAAATATATATATATCACACGCACACACACACACACACACACACACACACACACACACTACACACACTACACACACTACATACACTACATACACTACATACACTACATACACTACGTACACTACATACACTACGCACACTACATACACTACATACACTACATACCATACATGCCATACCACTATACATACCATACATCCCATACATACCATACATCCCATACATACCATACATACCATACATACAACACATACCATACATACCATACAGACCATACATACCATACATACCATACACACCATACATACCATACATACCATAAATACCGTACATACCATACATACCATACATACCATATATACCATACATACCATACATACCATACATACCATACATACCATACACACCATAAATACCATACATAGCGTACATACCATACATACCATACATACCATACATACCATACATACCATACATACATATACCATACATACATACATACCATACATACCATACATACCATACATACCATACATACCACACATACCATACATACCATACATACATACATACATACATACATACATATATACATACATATATACATATATACATATACACATATATACATATACATATATATATATATACATATATTATATATACATATATGTATATTTATATATATATATATATATATATATATATGCTAACATATGCATATGGTGGTATAGCCAACACGAAGGATCC
>NW_014036548.1:0-2822 GCF_001186125.1 Sphaeroforma arctica JP610 | reverse complement strand
ATATATTTATATATTACTACACATACACACACAGACACACGAGACACACAGACACACAGACACACATATATATATATATATTCACACACACACACACATACACAGACACAGACACAGACACACACACACATATATATATATATATATGTCTGTGTCTGTGTCCGGATAAAGATATATATCCAGGCATACACAAGTGCAGATATACGCACCTCCAGTTCGGCTACTTTTTCATTGTATTCCACCTGAATGGTAGCTTCCAGCTGAGCCATCCGTCCCGCGACTTCTCGTTTTTTATCTTTGCTTATTCCCCGCGGACTCTTACCGAAGGTACTACTGTTAGTACTATATCCCGAACTCATATAGAAATTACTGGCACGATCGGATTCGCTGCTATTTATAGCCTCCACTGGGAGCGAGACAGACGCCGCAGTGGGATTGGTGGATGTACGCGGAGACATGGGCGATGTCTGGGCTGATTTGCAGCTGATATTTGAATCCTGTAGACGGAACGTACGTATCAACACACACACACATATATAGATTAGTTTACGATATACGTATGGATGCATGTCTATATGTATGTATATGTACAGCCCTATATACACGCCAGAAAGCTTATCCGAGTTCGGTCTTCGTTGTCACGCTGCATTCACACACACTTACGAAAAACACAGACACACATTCTGAGCACACAACACGACCACCGAATACAAGCACATCCGAATAGCGCTTTAAGCATATAAGTTCCTCTATGCATCTATGGGCAGACACAAAAACCTGACAGTACCTGTGAGATGAGCCTGGCCTGGTTGTTCCGTTTGTCCCGCATCTTGGCTCGCAATTGTTTCCTAAGTTTGGGCTTTTCTTTGTTCTCCTCGTGGTGTCGCCTTTCCATGTTTTTGATATCTATTGCCAAGCCAAAAGTCCCATAATATTGCGTTAGTAAGGGATATGGCCAAGTAAAATTGAGAGTTTTAAATACTGCACCCTACTAACCTCGGCTGCCCTAATAGCACTTACAATATCGTGTGTGTACATAGAACACTCGAGTGCTTAGGTATCATTTCATAACTCAACACCGAACATTTGTATATGCACCAATTCTATGCGTATAAGTCGTATGCCGGTACATATATGTACTATTTGTGTGCACATACATTCGATCTATGCGTATGAGTCATGTGCCCACACATATATGCACTACTTAAGTGCACATGGTTCGCGGGAGATGTAGTTTCAACCTCTCGCCCTCCCTCAGGCGTGCCTGCTTGGAATGTTCAAGTTTCCGGATGCAACTTCGCCACACAAAACCACCAGGGGTGTGCATATGCATGTCTGTTATACAATCGAATATATATCCCCATCATAGACACACTATACAACAATTGAACATATTTATACATCGCTATAGGTACTGCGTGAGCCGCTAGACCGGGCCGTTTTGTGTGCACGCGTAGAGTACACAAGCGAATTGTAGCGTGTTCCGCACAAGTATCCATAAGCGTGCGCTTGTGTCTGTTTGCTCGGCATACCCATACATATCAAAATACATGACAAATTGGTGTGTACGACTATCCCTTTAAGCGCTTCCATACATGCATGGTACACATACGGATACCTTCCCACACACCCGCGTCTGCAAACATACTGTACATATGTACACACCTCGCTGTTGATGCTGCTTGAGCCATTCGCCCTCCATCTTGTGTGCACGCATAGAGCACTCTAAGCTCAACTCGTTTCTCTCCAGCAGTTGCTTCATACTCAGATTCTGTATCTCGAGCGCACACTTGAGTTCAAACTCACACCGTTCAATCAGATGTTGCTGTTCGATTTGGAGAACCTCTTTCACGTGTGCCACCTGTATTATCGGTAGGTATTTCGTTATCGGTAGGTATTTCGCTATTGGTAGGTATTTTATTATCGGTGGGTATTTCGTTATTGGTAGGTATTTCGTTATTTTATCGTTATATAAAATGTAACCCTATTTTATAGAGTTAGATTTATTATATCGCTATACAGGATGATAATTATCCTTTTTTAGGACGATATTCTATCGTTACATTTTTATAGTTCTATAGGATGATATTTTGTCGTGTTATAAAATGATATTTTAACGTTACGTTCCATAGGGTGATATTTTAACGATATATGGGATGGTACTTTAACGTTCTATAGGATGATATTTTATCGCTATACAGCATGATATTTTAACGTTCTATGGGATGATACTTTAACGTACTATGGAATGATATTATATGGATGTTTTGGATGTTATTATATCGCTATGCGGCATGATATTTAAACGTTATATGGGATGATACTTTAACGTTCTATAGGATGGTATTTTATCGTTATATTGGATGTTATTATATCGCTATACAGCATGATATTTTATCGTTTTATGGGATGATATTTTATCGTTCTATAGGATGTTATGTTTTCGTTATATAAATGTTGTTTTATCGTTATATTGGATGATATTGTATCGTTGTATAAGGCGTTTTCTATCGTTATATTGAATGCGTGTTGCACGACAGTTCTTGTGCAGCTTCAAATTGCGTATTCGCATATGTGCGTCAAAGTGTACAAGTTGTCCAATTTCCAGTATATACGTGAGCAGGTAAGAGTTTATTCTGCACATATGCGTGTCCGTAAGCGTTTTCCCTGTACATGTATGTATGCAAGCGTATTTCTTGTATATGCTTGTGTATGTAGTTCTATGAAACTGATGGCATGCATCGTCATTTGGTGAGAATACATGTTCAAATAGCGTCGTATCCCGTGTGTAATATAACATATCGGTGTATGTCTGCTTACAC
>NW_014036549.1:0-2823 GCF_001186125.1 Sphaeroforma arctica JP610 | reverse complement strand
AATAATATATATAAATGTACATAATATATATATATATATATATATATATGATGTAATGGTCAGAAAGTGCTGCGACGTAATGTACCTTACGCATCACAAACAGACCTTTGGTAACGGTGTAGTGGTCAGAAAGTACTGTGACGTGTTGGAGTTCTTGCCCGAATTGGCCATCGCCAAGAGTCCTGGTTTGTCCAGTTTCCTGAGCAATCCCTTTTTCTCGTCGTTGAATTTCTTGGCCCAAATGCTCTCACCCCCCGAGCCGTCAAAGCGAGTGATGTCGCCCCCTTGCAGTAGCTTACCCTGTAAACAAACAGCAGCGTATCTATCAACAAATGAACACTCTACATACATGAATGGTTCACAGATGCTTCTCCATATATCTTCACTGCACTGCTTTCGTTTGGTTCACAACCGGTTGGACGGTACAGCTCTTTACTACTCTACTTGTACATGAATGAGCTCAATCGAACCACCCCGCGCAACGCTGCATGAGACGACAGCGTGCAAGCGAATCTGCGACGGTGCACGGAGGCTGCGTTCATTAGCACACTATAGCGTTGTACTGATACTATAGCGTTGTACTTATACTTTAGCGTCATACTTTTACTATAGCGTCATACTTATACTATAGCGTTGTACTTATACTATAGCGTTATACTTCGTTGTACATATACTATAGCGATATACTTATACTATAGCGTTATACTTCGTCGTGCTTATACTATAGCGTTGTACTTATGCAATGTGGTGAGATAGATGTGCTTGATAGCTCCATTCAACAGAGGTGTGCTGCTCTGTGCAGGTAGGTGACAAGCAAGCACTAACGGCTATATGTGCACGGGAGACTACAGAACTCAGACAGTCCGAATACACAGGCTGTCATGGCAGCAGGCACAGGCTACTCATCAACTACGCGTGGTAAGGGCATATCGTACGCAAATCAGCGAGATATATAGAATCACATGATATGACAACAGCCTATGAAACAATAAGAATGAGTGAACAGAGGAAGAGACTGAAATAAACCTAATCACATCTCATGGCGAATGCGCAGGTACAAGGAATCTGAGGTGATGGAGTGACAGAACAAATCTTCATAAATTCACATCTACGAGGTAAACATACTAAACATATACACGCGACAATCACACGCTACACACACACGTAACACACATACGAAAAAACACACACAACACACACAAAACACACACGCAACGAACGCACACCACACAGACGTAACACACACACATACGCAACACGCGCACATAACACACAAACGCACCTGAACTACGCGATGGATGGGACTGTCTTTGAAGTGCAGCTTGTCGGCTATCTTGCCAGCGCCCTTCTCTCCTGTGCATAACTGAGTGCAATAGCTCTCTTTAGTTCATGCGGGAAGTTTTAGGTATGGTACACGGAATAAGTATGTACAGTAAAACAAATAGGTATTGTGCAAGGACAGTGGACAAACGGTACACAGAATAAGTATGTACAGTAAAACAAATAGGTATTGTGCAAGGACAGTGGACAAGTAAGCACCGTACTTCGGCTCCACTGAGCCACTCAAAGCTTAATTGAAACCGTGGTAAAGGGTGCGGAGGAGATTGAATGGTAGGTAGATCTAACCATCTATGCAATAAGCAACTATCCCAAGGGCACGCACCGACTGGCTAGTCTTAAACTTAAAATATAACCTAGCCATTAACCACCACCCTCATACACCCTCATATGAACAGCCACTGCTATGATAACACAACCACGTGCAGTGAATAATGGCTGGCCATAGGGTTGTGCTCATGCAGAGCCTCATAGACTACAAACCATCGACTGTGAGTCACGAAATGGTGTGTAGTGTTAAGTGCGATGCTAAGTGTATAGGCACGCACAACAATGGGTCCAGCCCACAGTTATCGCATCCTAAGACCACCGATGATACAACCAGTCCAGTCACGAACTATAAACCTTTCTAGAATCGGAACATCAGCATACGATGAATAGTCTCAGATCAGGTCAGAGGAGAAGGAGGAAGGAGCGCACATCCACATCCAGGCCCTTAACTACATGAGTGTTAACTACATCAGGCGCATGGGGTTGTTTGCAAGCTCTGCGGTGCACGATTGCTTCATGGGCTATCAAGGCACACCGCTACAAATGACATTGTGTCACGTCGTGATGGATTGGACATGTGACATACTTTGCGCATGTTCTCACATGTCTTGGGGCAGTCGGTGTCATTTAGCTCAACGACCACTCGCCCTACGCGCAGAGTCTCTGGGGCGGTAAACAGCAGACCTTCCTGTACAGCGGGTGAAGGGAGAGTATTACAGCCGAGTCCATTGACAGGTCAGGGGGCCATGAGCACACGTACAGGGACAGTTGTGCAGCGCAGGACTATGAGAGAACAAGGACAGGGCATACACACACCCGCTCGAACGCATACGCCACTTCTTGGTAATGTACTTGGGCAAGCCTACAGTGTAGGCATGCATCCGAACATGTATGATTTCGATACAACACGATTACCACAGTCGGTTTGTAAACCAAAGAAAGGACACCATCAATAGAGACACCAGAGTAACTCTACAGTGGTGAATGCATATGATGGTGCTGATTAAATGCTTGTTAGTGACCAACCACCTGCAACATTGGAGTAACATTATATAAATGCACATACACATACACCATATCCTATAGACGCACAAGCAGACACAACCACACCCACACCAACACTCTCACCCACACCAACACTCATATATATATATACATAAATATAAATATATATATTTCTATATCTATATCTATATATATACATGTACATACATA
>NW_014036550.1:0-2824 GCF_001186125.1 Sphaeroforma arctica JP610 | reverse complement strand
TATATATATATATATATATATATATATATATATATTTATATATATATAAATATATATATATATCCAAAATAGACGCAAGCACACATCATCTGTGGTAAATTTCAGATTTCCTGCGCTGTGCGTCGTATGCGTAAAAGTCAATTTTCTCTCCAAGTGCTTACACTGATGCACGTTTGCCAAGTCGACCTGTCACGTATTCCCGAATTGGATGAAGATAAGTGTTGGCTTCATCTTTACCTATATTCTCCGTGGACCTAGTGTACTCATTCTGAAAGGTACTTTTACCGAAAGCACCATGTATCCAGTAGCTTAAATGATGAGGCGAAGTCTCCGGAGCGCGATCGAAGCATTCTGTTTCCTGATACAGTCCGGGAATCTTTGGCAGTGCTTTATCCGTTGAAGAATAAGCTACGGGGAGGATATACATATACTTAGCGCGAGTGTTATGGGGAAACCCTGTACCTTAAGTGTTGTGGGGCAACCCTGCACCTTAGGTGTTATGGGGAAACCCTGCACCTTAAGTGTTATGGGAAAACCCTGCACCTTAAGTGTTATGGGGAAACCCTGCACCTTAAGTGTTATGGGAAAACCCTGCACCTTAAGTGTTATGGGGAAACCCTGCACATTAAGTGTTATGGGGAAACCCTGCACCTTCCCATATATGTTGGCAACTATTTTGTTACACATACGCACGCGTGAGGGAGCTTGATTGTGTGATAGATGTTAGATGTACCCTCAAGTTGTATTTATTTATTTATGTATATATATCTGTGTTCGAATTAGATTCTGAGCACCTCGGCAGGAAGTACGCTGACGACGGCTGGAATCTCAACAACATGCCGATGCTCTACAACTCCCTGTTTGGAGTGTTTGACCAAGCGATAACGGGCATGACGGTATGTACTGTGGACTCTGCCGTGACAGGTGGTTGTTGCTTGGGTGCTTATTGCTTCTGTTGATCTTGTAGACAAATACCTCGTATTCCATTGGATGTCGCACCCCGTGGAGATTCCGGTTTGCGTAATGTCGTTAGTGTGTTTTCCTCGATATCACAGCCCATGGTGATTTTGATGTATATGCTGCTTTTATACTTGATATACTTTTCGCTATCTCTACCTTTCAATGTATCCATGTTCACAGTGTGATATATATTTTGTACTGTACTGCTTACCATAGCTTGTGGAGATTCCGATGTACACGACGGGATATGACCCTGATCGTAGTACATGTGAACTTAAACGCCCTCTGCCAACAGTTGTGTCCGACTTTGATCCGCAGAAACAGACTGTTCTATAAATAGCAGGGACGACATTCGCTGACTTTATTAGTGGATATACCAGTACACTTCTTGCTGCACATCTTCGCCGAATTAACCCCGATCGATCACTATCTTACCCTTGCATCATCTATCCTCAAATATATATACACTACTATCTTACCCTTGCATCTTATATTCCCATACATACATATATACCACTATCTTACTCTTGCACCTTCTATTCCCATATATATATATATATACCAGGTCCCATGGATGTACATCGGGATGATCTTCTCCACGTTCGCCTGGCATGTCGAGGATCACTACACATACTCAATCAACTACAACCACTTTGGTGCCCCCAAAACGTGGTATGGCGTGCCGGGGTCTATGGCCGACCGGTTTGACGAGGTGTTCAAAAATACGGTATGTTTTTCTGACTGGACTAAGTCGGTCTCATTGCTCTTACCGCAATGTGTGAGTATGTCCATTGCTATTTACGACGTACGGGCCTGGGTTTTTAATTACACACACATGTATACATATATATATATATATATAAGTGAAACTCGATGCTGCGTCTGACACGATCACCGCAGATGTGTGCTTGGAGTTTTAGTGAATATGGATCGTGTATACCCAGTAGCCTGGGTGCAGAGATTTACCTCATTTTTGACACCATCTGTGATGTTGTTAGAAATCGGAGTCACCAGAATGATCTCTATGTACATTTACGTGTTTAGCTTCTCTATATACATTTACGTGCTTAAGCTTCTCTATGAAATATCTCCAAATGCAAAACCTTATACACACCTCACACATGCCTTATAGAGCTCTTGAGTAGTCGAAAGACTCACAGTATAATGCACTGGCTTCATAGATATATATATACTCAATTACCAGCTACGTCCAGTGTTTTAAGTAAATCTTGTTGCTTGGCTCTTCTATATACTAATCCACCCCTCCAGGTCCCAGAATTGTTCGAGGCGGAACCGGATCTCATGAACCACCTGGTGACCATACTCAACCCGAGTGTATTTGTGGACAAGAACATCAGTGTCTGTCGCACAGATCAGCGAGAGGGCGAGTTTGTTATTACCTTCCCGCAGGCCTACCATGCGGGCTTTAATCAGGTGCGTGCTATATGATATATTTTCAAGCTTTTTTAGAAAGCTGTGTATTTACTATTTTATTTAGAAAGCTATGTCTATCATACTTAGATAGCTGTGTATTTTTTTATCTGATTTAGATAGCTATGTATTTTCTGTCTTATTTAAATAGCTATGTATTTACTATCTTATTTAGATAGCTATGTATTTTCTGTCTTTTTTAAATAGCTATGTATTTACTATCTTATTTAGATAGCTATGTATTTTCTGTCTTATTTAAATAGCTATGTATTTTCTATTTTATTTAGATAGCTATGTATTTACTATTTTATTTAGATAGCTATGTATTTTCTATCGTATTTAGATAGCTGTGTATTTTCTATCTGATTTAAATAACTATGTATCTACTATCTTATTTAGATAGCTATGTATTTACTATCTTATTTAGATACCC
>NW_014036551.1:0-2824 GCF_001186125.1 Sphaeroforma arctica JP610 | reverse complement strand
GTTTACACACCCAATTCTAGCCAAATGTATAGCGAAAACGTTCCACCACCACTTCTCCACCATACATGTCCCAGGCAAGGACAACCAGATGGCAGACATGATGTCATGTCTCCATAAGATACCTTTAGTACTAAACAGTCAAAAGTATTACAAAAGGCGAATGAGGCAACACATAATAGCCAAGAGTACACCACCTTGGAAACGAACATGCCCATAACCATATCGGCCATAGACTGGGTGTTATCCCCCAGATTCTATCAAGAAGCAGAACGAAGGTTTGGGAAGTTCACAGCAGATCTGTTTGCATCGGTACACAATGCGCACACAGATAAATTATACACCAAAGAACAGGATGCGCTACAACAAAAATGGGCGCAGGAAGTGAATGCATGGGCGAATCCACCATGGGAACTCATACCTGATGTCTTTGACAAAGTCATTGAAGAGGCAGTCAGCATCACGATATGTGTAGCATACTACCCCAATGCCTCGTGGTTTCCAAAGTGCTTGTCTTTACTAGAAGAAGACCCGATGCTAGTGGAAAACACAAAAAAAAATCGTTCCTCAAAGAGGGCAAGAAGGCTAGTGGCAAGACCCCATGGGGTGTCACATTAGTCGCAAAGATAGGAGCTAAGTCTCCATACTTCGATTCAACGCGGAAACAACCTGCTATACACATGGCAGCGTCAGATCCAGTTCACTCTGGAGACGCGCCCCAGGCAACAGAATAGGAGACACATGTCAACATTATTGGGCAATACCACAACTTGGACTTCCATTCGTACAGATGGGCCATAATCTGCGTACATCCAGAAGACACAAGTCTCCGCGCTTTAATGTATACTTTGGTCGCAGATAGAATCAGCTCACGGACTACAATGAGCCAGTGACTGCACCCAGTACAACAGTACCTTGGGAAGAGCGACTCCATAATCTAGAAGAAGCCATTAGGCCACAACTAGAGAGCAATGTTGCACAGTATCAAGAGAAGATGCGAGCAGCATTCGATCGAAAATACCAACAGAAGTATGTAAACTTCCAGTAAGGGGACCTTGTCGTGGTCCGCTATCAAGGTGAAACGAACAAGTTAACAGCACCAAATGGCGGACCATACAAAATAGTATGCAGGGAGGGCAACGAGTAATTAGTCTGTAACCTTGATGGGGCTAAAGCACCCGAATATCCTGACTCGATCAGTGATGAACTACTTGGCCTCGTAAAAAGGGCCAATGCTCCGAAGGTATTTACTTCCAACAATAACGTACAACCAAACAAAGAGACTCAGTTGTCCTTGATAGTCGACGACAGGCCGGCCCTCCGAGGTGATGGATCCCAGGAGTACCTACCGCAATGGACAGATGATGAGCGTACCTGGACGCATGAATCAGACATCGCAGATGCTGATGTCATTACAACATACCGTTAACGCCAGAGACGTAAAAGAAGGCAGTCAAGGCCAAAGTAGCCAGCGACAACGAGAACTGCTGAAAAATCAGCGAGCCACAAACAGCGCACGAGGCGGGAGACCTAAGCACTCGAAAATCCCAACAGAAATATGTAAACTTCCAGTAAGGGGACCTTGTCATGGACTTTATTGGCCAGTAGAGTTTGGAGCTACAGGACAGGGTGCTATCCTTGTTGGACTCCGAACAAGGCACTGAAGCGATGGTCCGTGACGCAGTAGCAGCGGTCAGGGACAGGCGGGCTCAACTGGAACAGCAGACGAGAGCTTATGTCCGACGGGAGGATGTCCCTCTGCTGGCAGTCGGCTCGAGGGTCTGGTATCGGCTGCGAGGGAAGTCGCATGACCTGTCATCGCGGTGGGGTGGACCGGCGCGAGTAGTGGCGGTTCAAGCACCTTTGACGCATACGGTTGAGATGTCTGATGGATCTCACCGTACCTTCTTACGGGCAGAGTTGAAACCGCATGTTGAAAAGCTCTCGGAGCAAGAGGAACAGCGCTCTGTGGTGCAGTATCGCCCACATAGCCCGTACGAGGAGTGGTTAATGCATCATTCGCCTCTGACTGAGCGGCAGGATGGCTACCGTCAAGCGTTTGATCATGCCATGCATCGTACGAAGCAGGCGAGAACTTGGGCAGGTACGCTGGGAGTTGTGGTGCGACGAGGCGAATCTACCATTCATTGCGCCACTGGTGGACGGTGAAGACGGAAAGAAAGTGCTTGGAGAGGACTATCAGGTCTTGTTGAAGCAGGTGTTACCGCTGAAAAAGAGCCGTGATGCATTTAAGGAGAAGATCTTAAATGGATTTGCTCGTGCACAGTCGGCGTTCTACAGGAAGAGGCGTCTGCAGGCTTGGGGTGAACTACAGATAGCAGTGGATGGATCGGACTGCCGTCGCGACGTTCGTTATAGTGCTTGCTTTGTTGTGAAATCCTCATACCATTGAGGTGAGGGATGAAGAACTCCATCCTCCACGAGGGGTTGGAGATGTAAGCATCTCTCGTGTATAGTGTATATAGTGTAGATAAAACTACCCACATTCTGGCTATGATAAGTTGCATAAGGAATTATGTTAACTATCCTAGTGGGGGGTTGTGATGGACTGTGGGTGGAACTTTAGGGGTGTTGGCCTGTGGGTAGAATCCTAGGGGTGTTAGTGGTGGGTTAGGTGGTTAGCCTAGGCCTGGGACCTGAATAACCCTCA
This sequence comes from Sphaeroforma arctica JP610, assembly GCF_001186125.1. Lineage (NCBI taxonomy): Eukaryota > Ichthyosporea > Ichthyophonida > Sphaeroforma > Sphaeroforma arctica. The sequence continues at coordinate 156 of NW_014036551.1, read as the reverse complement.
GACTAGGGACTTTTCCTAGCTGAGACAACCGTACTTGAGAAGAGGTCTATTGTATCCTATTGTTTATATATATATATATTCTACATATATATATATATATATATATATATATATATATATATATATATATATATACACACACACACACACACACAC
>NW_014036552.1:0-2824 GCF_001186125.1 Sphaeroforma arctica JP610 | reverse complement strand
AGTCTCAATTCGACTTCTAACTCATCCAATCCCCCTTCTACCAATAGTCTACCTTTGAATAGTCACAATTCGACTTCTAACTTATCCAATCCCCCTTCTACTTAGTCTATCTTTGAATATTCCAAATTCGATTTCAACCCCATCTAATACCCCTTCTACTTAGTCTATCTTTGAGTAGTCTGAATTCGACTTCAAACTCATCTAATCCCCCTTCTATTTAAGTCTATCTTTAAATAGTTACAACTGCCGGCTGCCCTCCCTCGTATACCTGCTCATTGCACTCCCCGTACTTAACCTCGTCTGCCTTGTTACCCTTGTTCACCGCATGCTAGTCACCGCCTGGTATCCAAACGACATAGACACAACAGGCTGGCAAGCGGGGCCAGATTTAACTATCAAACAATATATATTTTTCAATTCATTCCATAGGCCGCAGAGGGAAGTACAGCCTCTGCCCTGCCGGTGGTACAGCCTTCAAATGTAGCAATCACCCGGCTCGAGCACTCGGGTAGTTGTGTATGTCACGTACTTTAGTATTCAGGTATCCCAGAGAACCAATGGCATCATCCAAGGACAATTGTAAGGTCACAGCTATTCATAATTTATAAGTACTCGACCTTATACTGTTTACTTTTATTCCATTTAGTGATTTTCCCCACAATCAAAACCAATCCAAGTATGATTTTTTAATATCTATGGTATCTTCTTGGCCTTAGACTCAAGATTGGATCCTAAACAAAAATCTCTTGTTTCCAAAATTATTATGTTCCATCAGTCAAAGAAATACACGAAGAAAAAAATCTTCTTAATCTCACAATCGATCCCACCTATTCAACAATTCATATAGATTCCAGGTAGTGCAGGTACAACCACAACCTTTGCACTGAATACAATGCAAGGTAGACTACAGGATTCGCACATTATCCGGTTCTCTGCATTCACGGGAATCTCTTCTATTGTGTTACCGGACGGTGAAACCTTACAACATTATCCCTACTTTTTGATATGCTCTGGCAAAGTGATCATAAAAAAGTTCAGCTCGACACAGCAGAAATTTAGAAACGAACTTGGCCGTCTTCAAATTCTAGCTGTTGACGAGGTATCTATGATCACGTGTACACATATATTTTTCGTCCACTGGCGTTTACAAATAATATACAAACAATACGATAGCCCCTTTAGAGGTGTACCAGTTGTACTCATGGGTGACTTAAAACAGCTTCCAATGCTTAGATGTTTTTTTTGCATGAACTGGTGGCAAGTGGAAACCAATTGCTACAATCGTTCATGGTGTATCAGTAAACTCTACAAGATCGCGCTAGAGACGCTACATATGTACAATTTCTGTCCCAATTTAAACCTCCATCGAAAACCTTTTTATTCCTAACAGGGAACGAAAGGGCATCAACGAAGTACGTACTTAAATCAACGAAGTACGTACCTAAATCTTCAGCAAAGCTACAAGCCGTGAAACTTACGAGTTCCAACGTCGATCAACAGCTCGTACTCCTCCTGTAACTCTATAACGGATGCGCACATTCTAGCACATCATCAGAATCCGATATCTTACAAGATAACTTCCCTTGGCAAACAAAACACTCGGTACATTAGTTGGCTGTGTACATAGATCCCGCACCTACCGATGCTTTCAATTTTTTTATACTCTCTGCTGATCGCGGTATTCAGTTTGATTATTATATGATTCATTAATATAGCTTACACTGTTTTCATAATACATGTCCCAGTTGTCCAAATTAGCATTGAGAGGTTACAAGATCGATGTTGCTTAATTTTCATATACATGCTCTGGCATTTGTAAACTGCAAGGACAACCCAAAGCTGAACGATATGGTTTGCTCTTAATCTTCACAAACGGCCTAGCCGTTCTTTGGGAATACTCAGATCCACGATCTTATATGTTTTACTATCCCGTACCAAACTTGGGCTTCAACTATGTTCTACACAATCAACTGTCGCCTACGATTTATGCCACTTGGAATCGTTGTGCTGTCCCAAAGACTAAAACATTGGTTGGATGTCGCACGCAGCAAAGACTGTGATTCCCAGTTGTTTCCTCCGTGTACACACAAGCGCACCGTTCATTTTTCTCCTACACGCACAAACTTGCCTCATACTGTTGCACGTGTAAATAATATCCATCCTACACAACTTCCTCCATCTCAACAACCTCACCATCATCAATATCATCCCACAAACGAGCATCACAAACCCCAGATACAAGACGCACAGAAAAGAACCTCTAACATACATATCGTATATCCTATTTCATGCTCAATATGTATTTATTGTACTTCGTATTCATCTATACGCCGTTTTATCCTGTTCATTGATTTAATTTCTGCGCTATGTCCAACATACTATATGTATATCCGTTGTATCTTCTGCAGATTCTTATCCAATTGCCTCTCACTCACTTTACAATTTTATAAATTCTTACTGTTGTGTGTTCCAACTATATGATTTTCTGCAATACATGATGATTGAACTCCACGCACGTTCCCGCATCCTCCGACAGTTTTCCATCGCGCACCAATTTATTACTGATTTTTCTGCACCTCTCATCCACACGCAATCTGGCATTTACACTATGAAGTTACACCGCTCATCTTTCTTTCAGCTGTCAAAAGCTGTATTTTTCTTCTTCTTCAGATTCCTTATCAATTCTCATGTTCTGAGTCCTAACGTAATTCGACACGTACACTTCAGAGGTTCTCTCTACATTCCTAGCCATGTATCTCAAGGAATAAAAATTAAAGTTGAGCCTTTCTATCAACTCAGATCTCTCTATGCATCTTGACATACT
>NW_014036553.1:0-2824 GCF_001186125.1 Sphaeroforma arctica JP610 | reverse complement strand
GATACCCAGGTGACAAACGTTGACGCCCTGGCTGCATGTACCAGCCTGCACACACTTAACCTGAGTGTTACCGGGGTAACAAATGTTGACGCCCTGGCTGCATGCGCTAGCTTACACACACTCGACCTAAACTATACCCAGGTGACGAACGTCGACGCCCTAGCTGCGAGCACTAGCTTGCACACACTTGACCTGAGTGTTACCGGGGTAACAAATGTTGACGCCCTGGTTGCATGTACCAGCCTGCGCACACTTGACCTGAGTGATTCCGGGGTAACAAATGTTGACGCCCTGGTTGCATGTACCAGCCTGCACACACTACAATAAAAAAACCTTACATACATTTTATTAAATATGTCCCTTTTTCGTAAGAGGTTATTTTAAACATCAAAGGGAACTTCAAAGGGTCAGATATTTAGAACCTCTTTGAGATGTTGGGGGTTTGTTGGCGATGAGTATTGTGTGGTTTTAATGTATCAAATTATATAGACGCTGACCCCGACCCTAAACCCTAAACTCTTTAACGACTAATAACCCTATAACCCCAAACCACGTGTGTGGTATGCATGAGTCATTGTGGCCAGTAGTCGGGGGTGGTTCACCGATCGCCCCTAACCGGTCAACCACCCTTGTTTGGGGCTTCATTTTGCCGACGCGACTAGTATAAAACCGTAGACCCGATCCAGTTCAACTTCACAATCTCAGTCTCACCGATTTAGTTTTTGCGTGTTAGAGCCGCTGGTCCAAATCCCTTGAACGATGACTGCCCCTACTCTGTTTAACTTATCACACGATTGTCTCCGACGCATTCTTGGTTTTCTTAATCCTCCGAGTGCGCTGGAACTGTGCGTAGCGTACGCACGACCCGAAATGATGGATTGGTTTTACGAAGACGGAGGAGTGTACACATACGACGGGACAGATCATTTTCTACCCCCTAGACATGTTAAACATTTGCGCTATACTGGCGTATCACTGAACGTCGACGAATTGGCCGCATACACCAGCCTGCACACCCTCCGCCTGGACTATACCAAGGTATCAAATGTCGACGCCCTGGCCGCGTGCACAAGCTTACACACACTCGACCTGAGATATACCATACTAACGAACGTTGACGCGCTAGTTGCGTGCACTAGCTTGCGCACCCTCAGCCTAGACTGTGCCGAGGTAACAAACGTCGACGCCCTGGCCGCGTGCACAAGCTTGCACACACTTAAACTGGGGTGTTATCAGGTGACAAATGTGGACGCCCTAGCTGCATGCACTAGCTTGCACACACTCGACCTGAGTAGAGCCAGGGTAACAAATGTTGACACCCTAGCCGCGTGCGCTAGCTTACACACACTCAACCTCTCCAATACCATGGTAACGCACGTCGACGCCCTAGCTGCGAGCACTAGCTTGCACACCCTCGACCTGCACCTTTGCAAGGTAACGAACGTCGACGCCCTGGCCGCGTGCACTAGCTTGCACACACTCGGGCTAAACTATACCAAGGTAACGAACGTTGACGCCCTAGCCTCGTGCACTAGTTTGCACACACTCGACCTGCGCTCGACTGCGGTGACGAACGTTGACGCCCTGGCCGCGTGCACTCGCTTGCACACACTCGACCTGTACCGTACCAATGTGACAAACGTCGACGCCCTGGCTGCGAGCACTAGCTTGCACACACTTTACCTGAGTAGAACCGAGGTAGCAAACGTTGACGCCCTGGCTGCGAGCACTAGCTTGCGCACACTCATCCTATTCTTGACCAGGGTGACAAACGTCGACTCCCTGGCCGCGTGCCCTAGTTTGCACACACTCTTCTAGACACGCTCACATCTAAAACAATAAAAATATTCTAAAACAATACAATTTCATTTTTAGTTATAGGGTGAAGAAGGTTGGAGTTGAAGGTGACACATAAGTATCGTTAATGTTTTAGGTCCAGAACAACTTGTATTAGAGTTTAGGGTTGTACTAACAGAAATGGATTTAAGGGTTTAGATTAAGTTGAGGTTGTTTATTTATTTGTGGTATATACATTTCACACCTACACCAGAGACTACTTGACGACAGAGTTTATCATTTCGCTTTCGTTGACTACATCTATTTGTCCCCGGGGATTTAGGTGTTAGAGACTTTTTTTGGTGGTATGTGCACAGACCGTTTGCTAACAGTTTCGTCTGACGACACGGCTTCCCATTGAGTTTTACGGTCGGACACCTGGGTCCTCGGGTGATTTTGGGGTTTAGCAATGTATTAACTGGAGGCGGTGGTCCGTACATTTCGGTTAGCTGGCGGTTCACAAAATCTACATCGATTTCATTGTCGTCGTCTCTAGCGTACGTGAGCATAACGTACTTAGACAGTTCAGCGTCCCCCGTATGACGCAGACCTTGCAAGATTGGCCACCAAATTTCCAGTCCGTCGTTGAATAGACCATCGGCCACGGTACATTTCTGGGCGAAAAGCTTGGCCGAACTGCATCTTTCAGCCTTTGCATCAAGCTCAAGCTTGGCCATCCGTACCCGGGTCCAGGCGATCCAATCTTCATCTCCTTCGTTCATGAACATTTTTGTTTCAGGGGTGATTGAGTGAGTTTTAGGGGTTTGGGTTATCTTTAATTGTGGGTTAGGAACAGAAAGTGAACCTCAACCCCGACCGAACTTTCGTTTAAATAGCGGGGTTGGATATGAACCCCATGCATTACTATCGCGCAGAGTCGGTTGGGGGGTTCACCGATCGCCCCTTACCGGTCAACCACCCATAATCGGTGCCTCATTTTGCCGACGCGGCTAGTATAAAACCGTAGTCTCGATCCATCTCAACTTCA
>NW_014036554.1:0-2824 GCF_001186125.1 Sphaeroforma arctica JP610 | reverse complement strand
CATACGTGTGTGTGTGTGTACATAGATGCTCACATACAGCCTAATGCAAAACTGTCGTGGCGCACTTGCCACCAGAGTTACACACCACTGACCAATAATAATAGCTGATTATATAGTATTTGCACGGAATACACAGATGTTTCTAACATCAATACACGCGCGAAGAATGTGTTGTAATTGCATTGGGCGGGGTTGTACATTACCTGTGTTGTAATGTCTTACAGGCTCGCGTAAGGTTGTGATTTTTGCCAACTTGAGCTATTTTGGATTCCTCCGGTCACGTGGTTGTTTCTGAACAGTTTCGTGACAGTGACCAACATGTTGCAGTTGAATACCGTATGTAGCTATGTGTTCACATGGTGTGATGTTTTCAACCAGCTTCGACGTGACCTATGAACGCTTTCGCTAGAATCAGGCAAAGTAATCTACCACGGCAACAGATAGTAGTTGCAGTAACACAAATTATTTCATTAGGGTACGTATTTACCTACACCCCGAAGAATCATCTCAAAATAAACAAATCAATCCAACAGCACGACACCTTATGAATAGGTAGTGTTTTACTAATTTTTCTTTTCCTTCCGATACGTTCGTGCGATCTCTTTGAGAAACTGCACGCTAATTCCCCCCGCCTCCCGTGAAGTTACATCTCTCGGCTTATGGTATCACACCCGAGATGATAAAAGAGATATTAAACGTCGGTTCGTGTCCGTTTAATCTTGCCTTGAAAGCTCCGATAAAGTTGATCCGCGGGAGTGTCTTGGCTATGGCAGCGTCGTCGGTCACAGGATTTGTTCTTGTTTTATGCTCTAAGAACAGACCCACTTCCTTCCTGGACGGCGCAATCTGCCAGGCATATATGACTCGAAAGTTAAGTTTAGTGCGAGAGTTTTTTTTTGAATATGTTCACCTGCGGAGAGTACGCGAACCGTTTCGGCAGGACGAGATGGTAATAAAATGTGCGGCGAACTCATGATCTAGCCTTATACCTCAAGCTTGAAGGTTGGGTTGTTCCTCCGATTGAAGGTGTTTTCACTAAACACTAAAAACGGTCTATGTCAGTAGCTGTGCTTCGAGCCAATGGCTTGAAATATATAACGTGAATTCATCACACACCGGGCCACATGCGGGCACGAACTGGCAACATTATGTAGCTAATACATGTAGAGAAGCTGTGAACTGCTGGAGTGAGCATTGCTCTCGTGAAAATGCGGACCTGGAGGTTTGGTTCGTGCAAACATATACACAATCTTTGAAAAAGAAGTCACAAGTTAGTATCTTTTCAGTATCCTATTCACTGACATACTTGCACATGGAATTGAGACATCGGCCGAGTAAGAGTAGTACCGTCGATGTGGTTACTGTGTATTCCGACCAGAGGAATAGTTTCAGCTCCCAGGGGAGATGTGACGTACGCCGACAGGTGTGGTGTCTGCAGTCAACGAAGACCAAGTTAAATATGCTGCGCAATATAGCATAACGAAACATCAACGAAACTAGAACAAAAGAAAAATGAAGAGCCCTCGGGAATAGCCAGATACTTGGGATGCATCTCGCACCTTTTCGAGTGATCATGACCGTGGCCGTGTGTTTGGCATGGGTTTATTATCGTGGATTTGGACTTGTGCTGATATACCATAGATTGAGACGTGCAGGTCAATACGAAATAGTGATAGCATAGCAAGTTTCCGATTGCATGCGCACTTCCATTTAAAGGTCGGTGCACGGAGTGCGCGAAACTTACCCTTAACACTGCCTGCCACTCTTCTAGTGTGTGATGGGTCCGTATGGTAATGTGCGTCTCATCGTTTATGTGATACCTTGCCCCTGGGAGTTCAACGCATCGACGATGAAGCAGACGTTAGTACGTGCGGCACACGGTAAGCAATGTCAACAAGCATCGCAAATATACCACATTTCACCGCGGTAATCTCCGGTTGATGGTAGTTTCTAACACTACGTCGTCTTGAGGAGTGGTGCTAGATTGCGGCGGTGATCGAGGGCTGGCTGCGTGTTCACGCTAAGACCACGCCACGTGTAGCGCCAGACTGTTTGTGCGTTCCGTGACCACAGAAGCACATTGCCCGCTCACGGACATACGAGAGTACACAAAAGACAAAACCGCATAAATTGAATAGTTCGGTCGTTCCCTGGAGCGATATCTGAACCATAATCCTAGCATTAACTTTATCCCGATTCGCCGTCACGTTTAAAATTTGAGCGTCTCAAACACACCCAAACACGGGTGAATCAAAGGCATTGCCTGCCCTGAATAACGCTTGATACTCGCGTGAATCGTTGCTTTTAAAAATCGCAGTACTATAGCGAACGATCCCCTAGAGACATAAGCATCCACATGTCAAAATTCGACTATGTCGGACAGTATCAGCGGCATAAAACACATCAGAGTATATTCTTACAATGCTCCGGATACCACATTTTGCTCGCCGGCTTACACAGCAATGTTTGCCTCTACAGCATTTCACATGCACCGGTGAAAGCCAAAGATCCGAGTGCAGCAAGTTGGAGACAACGTTCGTAGCACAAAGGCAAATTCAATAACCCAGTGATATCAAACTATCTGATCAGGTTCTCTCCGCAGTTTTTTTCTTCATGCAGAGTATCGACAAGAACAGCGACTTAAAGTGCGTGTTATAAAATTGCTTGAAGTATACGAGTGACGCTCCATATGACTATACAAGTATTTCTCCTTCGTAAATGTGGCTGTAGTAGTTATATATATATATATATATATATATATATATATCTATATCTATATATATATATATATATAATACATATATATATATATTATATATATACG
>NW_014036555.1:0-2825 GCF_001186125.1 Sphaeroforma arctica JP610 | reverse complement strand
AAACTAACCAATAAAATATCTCTAAGTCCAACTTAAGGAAAAAATCAAATCAAAACAAAACACCAAGTCGGTGCAGTATACATCTGCACCTAAATTTAAGGCATAGACGGGCGCATCTAGTTGGCGAATCAAAACCATGTTGTCCTAAATTTTAACAACTCTAATCCTGTCCTTTTCTCAATGGGATATCTTGCTCTGAGATTATTATCGAATTATACCATAGTTTTGTACCAACAACCATTTCATGCCTGATACCCTCTCTCATGGTACTCCCGTTAATTGGAGATTTCCAAAGTGTCATTTTCAGGTGTCAGATTGGTGTCGTTCCTATTGTAAGATTCGGTCTAAAAAAGGCGATACTAATACCTTAGAATAAATAAACGCGTAGGTAAATTTTATATCGTGTAAATATCGATATATATATAAACGAAATGAGACGTTTAATAAAGTTAGTTTTGCCTCGTGAAAACAGCAATACTCTGAGGGATTGTGAGGCTGAGACATTGCCTATATATAATCCTCTCAGTACTGTTTCCGCCGAAGGGATTTTATTTAGTGTTTCGTTGTCGCTCTATTCTGGGGCGATTCCCAGAGACTCATAAAATCCTATCTTTAGAAATAAAAGAATAAAAATAAAAATACTCTTAACGTCTTTAGTTATTGTCTTAACCAATAACTTGCCACTATCAAGAATTACCGACTTGGCCTTCATCAGACTGGCACATCTGGTTGCCTTATAAGAGGATCAACTAGGTAATGTTAATAGGGATAATATTTATTTTTTTCAAAAATGGCAAGTATGTATGATACAATGTATGAACATATGGTATGGTTCCCATAGTCGCTGTAGTGGTTCAGGAAAGATTGATTGGAAGAAGTGGTCAGTAAATTCCCGTTTGAAGCTTGGGTCAAGTGAGTCGACAATGGAAGATATGTGCTGAGTCAATTCGGGCCGGTGTAGACAAAACACTGTTACTATCGAATGTTCCATATATTTGCTTGATGACCTACTAAGTAGAGTACCCACCTCTGTGGTACGGATCGGGTCTGCGCCGTGTAGTGCCGCGGAATGGGTTAGTGCAGAGTACGAAATACCGAGAAGGACCAGGTTATCCGTTATATTCCGGTCGAGAAGCAAAGATGGGGGTAAGCCAATGCCGCACCAGACCACGGATGAATTCGGTATGTGTTGGCTGGCCTGGATCGGAAGTATCATAGTCGGAACCAACAAGCGCGATGATTTGGTTTGAACCGATATTTGGAAGTAGTACTTCAACAGCGTGATTAGCCGGGGTATGGGAACATCTGTTGATGTGTCAGGGACGTGTGAAGGTACGTTGGTTCTTCAACATGCTGGAGAAAAGATCCAAGGTGTTCGTTGAGGGTCCAGATATCGTGGAAGTCGTGGCACTCCTGTAATTGCTGAAGGAGGTCAGGGCCAATGGGCGGCAGTTTTGTGCTTACCAGGATGCGTCGAATCAGTTGTTGGATACAGGTAAAGTGGCTGGTAGTGAACTTGTGGCTACCGGGGCAGACAGGGCAGAGACAGCCGTCGGTGCGGTAGTCCTAAAACCCTAAAGCGCGGAAAGAGGCGATAAAAATCGGTGACAATGCTGCAACCAGGGATTTAATATGTCTAGCGAGGTTGATTCCTGGTACTCCGTGAGAGAGTGGGAACCCCAGGTATTTGGAGTGTTTCTGTTCGGCATGTGTGGGCGCCAGTTTCAGAGAGAGGTAATGTGTGTTCCAAGGTGCGTCTGCAAGCGTCGGCGTGATAAGCTCACCATTTATACGGAGGGTTGGCGCCGCGTGTCGCAAGTCGGTAGATCGTACTCGTGGTTTAATGACACCTTGTTCGAGGCCAGATTTGCGTCCCCACGCATCAATGTCATCTAAGAAGGGCTGGAGCGAAACCGATCGAGGGCCTTTGATCCGTGTGTCATCGAGAAATAAATAAGAGCGGAGGAGCTTGGGCCGAAATTGTGCTAGCGTGACAGCTAAGGAATCCATGTAGATAATAAAAAGCTGGTGGCCGACGATTGAGCCTTGTAGGATGCCATTCGTTCTATGGAATAGAAACGAGAGCATGCCTCGGTATGTCACTCGGGTAGGGACCCTCCCAAACAGCGCGTGGAGGCAGTTGATCCAGTTTTTGGGCATTCCAGCGTGACGCAGAAGTACCTATAGGCGTGGGAGAGGGACCTTGTCGTATGCCTTAGTTATGTCTAGACAGACGTCGTTCCACTCCTCTTCTGACTATGTCTCAGATTCCATGGCGGCAAGTGCTTGGGTATGACAGGAGTACCGTGATCTGAAGCCAGCTTGGGTAGCATGGGTAGCAGAGCCGGGGTGGCTCGTAATCAGATTAAGAAAGCACTTTTCAAAGATGCGTCTGACTATTTGCGTAAGCGTGATGGGGCGGAAGTCGGCAGGGGAGGTGATATCTGCATCGGCTTTCTTTGGGTGCGCTGTCAGGAGGCTGCAGTTCAGGGCTGCGGGGAAGGTACTCGCCTTCAGTAGCTCAGGGAATGCTTCGGCAAGGAGTCTAATCAGTGGGCTATTGGCGTCGGGGCGTCCTAATGTCCGGCGTTCGGTAGAGCGCTCCACTGCGGCCTTCAGGAGGAGGATGTGGATCCCGTCGGGGCCAGGTCCCTTATTGGGATAGCGTAGTATTGCCTCCATTACATCGTCGGGGCGTATGGTGGAAGTGACATCAGGAGAGGGTTCAGTATCCGGTGGAATCACGTACGGGTTTGTAGAGTTGAATAGGGCCTCAAAGTAGTCAGCGAGGGTAGCGCCTGTGTCATCGGTACCCGGTATGCAGG
>NW_014036556.1:0-2826 GCF_001186125.1 Sphaeroforma arctica JP610 | reverse complement strand
TATATACATATACATATAGTATGTACCAGTGAAGAACTCATAGGTTATAGCTGTAGATCGGTGCATACTAGTGTAATACCACTCGCTCAGAAAAAGGACTGTACGAGTGCTAGTCATTATACCCAAGCAAGTAACATATCCAGTCATATACACACACAAGAAAGTCCAAACTAAGATTTAAACCCTTAAAACCCTATATTTAAACACATCTAAGGACATACTTATCGTCAGCAATGCTCTCCTTGAGGGCTTTCAACTCCTTGCGCATCTCATCAATCTTCGTCTGCTGACTGACAATCTTGTTCTCGAGTCCCCAATTTTTCTGCTTCAGGGCTCCTAGATCCTTCGCTTCCATCTGGAAATAGGTGCAGAAGTGACGGGAACAGGTACATCGTGAGGCGTGTGGGTACTCAGTGTACTATACTCGTATTCATATAGTATATACACACACACAATTAAATGTATATATACATACGTATATATATATACATATATATATATATATATGTATATAATATAAGTATATATATATATATATAAATATACTTGTCTGCGATCTGGAAAGAGTTGCGCGGGTAGCGGGAATAGGTATAGAGTTAGGTGTAGTGTGTTCACAATATATTCTACTTGCGTATTCATATAGTAAACACACACACACACATACGTATATAATATAATATAATATAATATAATATATATAACATATATATATATATATATATATATTTATATATATATATATATAATATAAATATATATATACATTCCTGTAATCTGGAATGAGTTGAAAGAGTAGCGCAAACAGGTACATAGACAGGTTTAGTGTGTTCGCGGTGTTGTATACTTGCGTATTCAGATAGAATACACATACACACACATATACATATACATATATATATATATATATATATATATATCACATATACATATACATATACATATACATATACATAAATATATATATATATATAATACACACACACACACACGCACACACACACACATGTATATATATATCTGTATATATTATATATATATATATATATATATATATATATTATAAATTAGCTATATATACACGCCTGGCAACTGAAAAAAGGTGCAGAAGGATTGGAATCCAACACAGAGTTAGGTTTAGCGTGTGTGTGATGTACTATACTTTTGCGTATTCAAATAGTATACACACACTTACCTTCAAATTCCTGTGTATGCGACGTGCCACCTTAGCACGCCACAGATTCTGCACTATGATAACGCCGCGCATGTCTTTGACAAAGGCCTTGTGCGCACGATGTCCACGCCAGATAGTCTGGATCTTGGTGGCCGAATCGCTGGCCTTGAGATTCTGGTACACTGTTGAGAAAGAAAATGCATTGCGGAATAAGGATGTACGAGGGGATAAGAATGTATGACGGAATAAGACTGCATGACGGAATAAGGATGTACGAGGGGATAAGAATGCATGACGGAATATGGATGTACGAGGGGATAAGAATGCATGATGGAATAAAGATGTACGAGGGGATAAGAATGCACGACGGAATAAGGACGTACGAGGGGATAAGAATGCATGACGGAATAAGGATAAGAGCGGGGATAAGAATGCATGACGGAATAAGGATGTACGAGTGGATAAGAATGTATGACGGAATAAGGATGTACGAGGGGATAAGAATGCATGACGGAAGAAGACTGCATGATGGAGCTAGTAAATACATATAGTGTGGATCGTGGACGCCGAACCGCGTGCCTTGGGATTCTAGTATGTTCAAAAATAGTATATGTGACGGAATAAAAACGGGCAACAGAATAAATATGTACGGCGGAATAAGGACGTATGACTAAATGACCAAAAATCCAATAAGAATGTATGGCGGAATAAGGACGTATGACGATATGAGCAAAAATCCAAGTAGTCTAGAAGTCGTTGTGGCGAATGAAAAAGCGATAAATGCATGGATCTATGCACATGCCCATCCGAGTCCACATCTGAGCATAATACCACAATACTTGCTGGCTCTATAAGAACTCTAAGCATGTACAGGTATAACACATCAATATAATCATTTCAGGCGAACGCAAGTTCCAATACAATCAGCAGCACTATTAATCACATACTGTCACTTGATACATCAAGCATACATAAATAGTTGCGTAGGTATATATAAACATATATAATTATATCCGGTGAGTACATACGCTTCTTGATACATCAAACATACATAAATATTTGCGTATGTATAGCTAAACATGTATAATTATATCCGGTGAGTACATACGTTTCTTGGCCTGGAACGCTCTGACCAAGGACTGCACAATGATGATGTCCGCGCGCAGTTTGGCGTAGCGAGTTCGCGCAAGCCATGCCCTGTGTGATTGGTGGTGTATTATTAATCATTAGAAACGTGCAAAGGAAGATTGTGTCAATAGTATTTAAATGGAAATAATGGAAAACCCGGTTTTAGCAAGTTTTATGCGAGAGGATTGGCAGAAGAATACTTTTCATACATACGAAGTGTTATCGTTTCAATGGGAACGGATGGAAACAACGGGGAAACTAGCTTTAACATAATTTATATGAGAACAGATCCCGTAGTATGAAAACACTATGCATTGGTCTCAGGCAAGGATGATATTAGCGAATTCCGACATTTGGGATACGTTAAGATATGATATCGATATGCTCTTGGTAGTCAACGTTATTCGGGCCGTTCTACTCTTAATTTAGCATACAGTGCGGGGCATGGGAAATGACTTAGTGCGCATATACGCACAGAGCTCGTAAATATATACCACAATAGCCAAAATTATATGTTCATACATGTT
>NW_014036557.1:0-2827 GCF_001186125.1 Sphaeroforma arctica JP610 | reverse complement strand
TATATATCAGGCTTGCCACGTATGTTCTGTAGACCTGTCGTACGAAATGTTGTTACAGTATGCGTCTCTCAGGCGCATCCGGTGCTTACAGTATCCACGTGACATGCAGCATGAGGTGTGTTGAGCTGCCGTACTCGTATGCTGTGGTACAATGTGATATACCAGGATTGTCATATCTTTTATTTGGGGCCGGGCAGGGGCCTGTCCCATTTAATGGAGGAGGTGCGCGCGCGCCCCGGGGGGGGGGGTCGTGTGCACCAAATAAGGAACATGTCTGTACCTCCCCTTGCACCATTTCGAATATGTACAACGTATAGCGTGCGGTGATTTTGGGTGTCCTATGCATACGTATTTAGGTGCGTCGTATCCATTCACCCCCGGTTACAGTATAGCCTACCTCGACAAACGCCTTGTACACCATTGCTTGCGGTATTCTGGGCCTTATATCACCTTACACCATTGCGCGTGTGGTTCTAGCCCTGTTATCACCCGTGCGAAAGACCTGTCTGCCTGCACCACATCCAACCGAGGGCAAATCCCGCGCATTTCTCGCGTGTTGTTTTCGTATTGCGGACTGGTGCACTCGGGCGTGTTAACCTCTCGGGGGTGTCAGTCTATTTGACCGAGTAGAGCCAGAACCAAATGTCCTGAGCCCCAGTCCCTCCTTCTGAATTCGGGTGCATTGTCACTTGGTTACGTAGTCGTTTCATTCGATTTCGCACTCATCTCTCGGTGTTCTTAGCCCTATCGCGTATTCAGCGTAGGGTTTCTTATCTCCTTACATGTTGATATATTGTCTCACATGATTTCTTATTTCCTCACATGATTTCTTATTTCCTCATATGATTTCTTATTTCCTCGTATGACTTTTTATTTCCTCACATGATTTCTTATTTCATCACATGATCCCTCATTTCCTCACATTTTTTTTAACACAATCAGGTTTGATCGACTGTCGCACCACACCCGATTTGACTGCGGCTGCGGCGGAGTTTGATGCGATTGCCAAGAAAATACCTACCAGCTTAGGGTCAAGGTATGGGCTCTGTAGAATATATTTTCAAATCAATACACATATACATATATATATATATATATATATATATAGTGTTATAGTATAGTGGGCTTTGTAGATGTGGCAATAAGCCTTCAAATATTCTAACATGTTTAGTGCGAGGTGCGGTAACTATTGAATTATGTACATTCATGCATATACAATCAGCGTGTGTAATATAATTATATCCATAAAAGTGGATGCATATATGTACATTCATACTTATACAATCAGCGTATGGAATACATTTATAGCTATAAAGATGCCATAGTGTGCACAACGGCTGATGATGTATGCCATACCATGTACTGCATAGATACTCCGCCTTGGAGCCGTCAGAAGTGCAAGGAGACGTTGACTCAGTGGTGCATTATGTTTCTTGGAAACCAATAGCAAAGTAGATACATGAATAAATATAAATATATATATGTATATACCTAGAATGTATGTACGTATATAAACACATGTATATATATATATACATATATATATCTGTATATATTTACCTAATATGTACGTACGTATATAGAAACATGTATATACATACTTAGAACGTACGTGCAGTCTGTACATACACACATATGTATATTTCACCAATCAGTCCTACGCTACACATTCCTTACCACATACCCTTGCATATACCGTGTACACACAGATGCTTTGCCTTCGAGCCATCGGAGGCTCAAGAAGACAACGCACAGGGAGTCATCATGATACCAGACCAGAGCATTGGCCAGGTCAAATTCTACATCTCCACTCAGCTCACTGACTTTGGGTCGTCTCTGCTGGATGTGCTTAACTCGCTGCTGAAGAAGAAGATACAGGAACGGCACATGGCCAATCCTCGCATTCTCAGGGTACGGTGGCACAGGGGGACATGTGTGTGTGTGTGTGTGTATGTGTGTGTATTTGAACGTACATGTATGTGCACGTATGTATGTTCGCTTGTGTGTTCTTTCTTATGTGTACTCATGATTTTGTTTCTTTGTATTGAAGAGTGTAGTGTCATCTACGTGAGTGAATGGCTGAACAACGTGCCTTCTGGTCGTACATGCTTCCCTGCTGTCGGTGACCCAGCATATGTATGTAGAAGGTTTTAGGGTTTAGGGTTTTCTCGTAGATATATCCTGCCGCCTTGAGTCGCATCGGGAACTGTGTGCTCAAATACGCTTTTGTGACTGTGTATGTACATGTCCATGTATATGTATGTTTGTCTTTCTTGTGCATAGATAATATGTCCTACCAATGCACCAAACCTCCGGGGCTGCTTAGGGTTTTAGGGTTTTAGCCCCGGAGGTTTATTTAGGGCCTATACCCTACAAACCCTAAAACTAAGCTGTGGAGATGTGGCTGTCGACGTCTGTGTATTACTGTGCCGGTGTTTGTGTGGGGCGTGGCTCTGGTTGCTTTGTTGGGTAGGTATAGTCCCAAAGTTACATCCCTTCGGAACCTCTTGTGTGCACTGCAGTGTCTGTTTTATCAACGAGCTAGGCATTTGAGACTGCTAGTCATGCGCAAGCACTACACAGCTCAAGAAGAAACGACAAAGGTTACGGAGACGGGGTCTATTGAAGTCTTCTTGGAGGGTATTAAATGGGTCACGTTGTTTATGTAGACTAAGAATTCATGAGCACAGCCCACTCATGTGGTTAGTTTGTATGCCAATGGGAAGTGCTCGTGTATGTCATTTGGTATATACGTATGCATGTCTACATAATATGGCGCAATCACGCCCATACTACATTGTGGCACACACACAAACACACACACACA
>NW_014036558.1:0-2828 GCF_001186125.1 Sphaeroforma arctica JP610 | reverse complement strand
TATATATATTTACAATACAGATAGAAAAGTCAATATATATATATATGTATAATTTTTTGATCTGTATTCGCCTGTGAATGTATGTATTTCTCAATACTGCTATGTTGACACATTTTAGCCGCTTCTCCCATTCATCCAGTGATGATGTTGTAATGGTGAACTGCACAGGATTAGCTTCGCGAGAGCTCTGTAACGACACACATGCTTATCCTATACGTGGAGTGGTCATCAAGGCCAAGATACCCGAAAGCGCTGAGAACGTGCCAGTGTACACAGACGACACACCCGGAGGACTCACATACACCATCCCTAACGGGGAGTTGATCACGCTTGGAGGGGTATGTTATGTTATATATGTGAGTGTATATACGCTACGGAAATATGTTGTGTGAACGTACATATGCGAGTGAACCATACAATGGTGTTACAATCGAGGGTGACTTTTAATCATGCATGAATGGGTGGCTGTTCGATGTTGCATATAGGATTGTATATAGGCGATCTTCTTTGTTATATAGTATGTACGTGCGGGTGAGATTTATATTGGTCTCGTAATAGAGAGTGATTATTGGCGGTCATTTGAATATTGTGAACGCATATATACGAGTGAAATACACAATGAGTGTATAACTGAGAGTGACCATCAAGTACGCTTGGAAGAAGAGGTAATGTTGTTTGTGGACGTGTATTGTATAAACGCTATCAACGCTATCTCTATATTATGAGTGCATATATGCGAATGGAACAAATATAATGGTTTTATAATCGAGGGTGACCTTTGGCGTTCATCTATAGAATGTAAATGCATATATAGGAATGAAACATATAATGGTCCTATATCGAGGTGACTATTGGCGGTGTACTGCCTTCTATGGTCATGCTATAGCTGGAGTAACCAATATGTTACAGCTTTTGTTCATCCAGCAGTGTTGAGCATATTGCATATATAGGAATGGAACATATATGAGTCTTATATCGAGAGCGGTTATAGCTGGAATAGCCACCAAGTTACAGATGGGTTATCCAGGGGTGTTGAGCATATTTTGCATATAAAGGAATGAAACATATATGAGTCTTATATCGAGAGCGGTTATAGCTGGAATAGGCACGATGTTACGATGGGTTATCCAGGGGTGTTGAGCATGTGGCGTTGTACACAGACGACACACCCGACACAGCCTCTCTCACACCATTTCCATCGGATCATTGAATACGTTGAGAGCGATAAGATTTCAGATTGTGTAGGTACTAAATTTAGTGGGGGATTTAGGGTTTAGGGTGTAAGGTTTAGGGTTTAAGTTTATAAATATATTCCGTATACATAAGGGTTCATGGTTTAAGTTTCTAAATCTATTCCATATACTGTGAATGTATACATAAGGGTTCATGGTTTAAGTTTCTAAATCTATTCCATATACTGTGAATGTATACATAAGGGTTCACGGTTTAAGTTTCTAAATCTATTCCATATACTGTGAATGTATACATAAGAGTTCACGGTTTAAGTTTCTAAATCTATTCCATATACTGTGAATGTATACATAAGGGTTCATGGTTTAAGTTTCTAAAAATATTCCATATACTGCGAATGTGTATATATCACTAAAGCGTGAACGATTTTATAGTTGAGGGTGGTCACTGGGTCCATACTCAAAGCTGAAATCTAACGGTACTGGAAGCTGCCGGTGTACACAGATGCCATACGCAGTCGTGTCACATACTTGGAGGCACCGTACAATGGAATGGTTTTTGTTAGACTAATGTCGTATATTGCAGAAATGTTTTAATTATAGGACAGGACTCCCAGTACAAGAGAAATATTTAGTCTCGGTTCGAGCGGTAGGTATAGTAGTATTTTTGAGTAGGCAGGTTTAGGAGGTCAGTCTCACTCACTTTCTATATAAAACCAGCGCGTGTATGCAAGTGTAACTTTGACGGCGCCGGTACACAGAGCGGCCTACTTTATATATATACCGCCTGTCGATACCTAACGCGTGAGGCGAGTTGCATACAGGTGGCCATATTTGGGAACGATACTTACATGTGGGTGCTGAATTGATATGCGTGTACACGGGCAGTTTAGGGTTTAGCTCAAACGCCTAAAACCGAATCAGACGCACAGCCCAGCAATACTCTTTTTACTACCCAACAATACTATTTTTGAACTGCCGCTGGTTCCCCTTGAGATGGGTGGTGGTGGTATGCATAGATACACACATGCAAACGTGCAATGACTACGTACTCTATTTTGTATTTTTTTGTATATACCTTTAACCTTAGATCGCAGAGTCGGACAGTTTTGATGAAGAGGCGAGTCTGGAGGAAGTACAGGCAATCATTGCACGATGTACAGATGCCTTCCCCGTGCTTAGGACCGCGAAGATTGTGAAGGTATGTGATCGGGCATGTAGGTATTTCATTTCATATATATGAGGCATATGCATATTTATTTACGTGTACACACACACGCACGCAGGTATGTATATATAAACACAAACACACACACACACATATATATATATATATATGTATGTACGTATGTATGTATGTATATATAAAAATATTTATATATATATGTATATGTATATATATATATCTAAATCTATCTATATATATCTGTATATCTATATCTATATATATACATATATGCAAACATGCGTGCGTACATACGTACATATATACTTATATGCATAAATACATACATACAAGCATACATATACATACATATACATGCGTATGTATATATATACATGTATATACATGTATATATATAAAATACATGTATATAAAATATATATATATATATATATATTTATATTTATATTTAT
>NW_014036559.1:0-2828 GCF_001186125.1 Sphaeroforma arctica JP610 | reverse complement strand
TATATAGTATAGTATATATATATATATAATAATATATATATATATATATATATATATATATATATATATATATATATATTATGATATGTCAATATGTCAGTATGTGTATGTATGTGTGAGATCGGAGGTAAATATTTACCTATATGCTGTGTATTTCACGCGCAGTTATACATACCAGTATACACAACTGAGAGTTAATCGCATGTTTGAAAGAGATGAGTGTTACGATCATTCAATGATAATTCCTACTTAGGTAATTAAATCTATCCTACCCATAACCTTCATCATCAGATCGTACATATCTAAAGTTAGTTGAGGAGCCGTTCACCTCCCTTCCGTTGGAGCTTGCTGTGCAAACGATTGTTGCTTTGGCTGTCTCACTGGCTGGTAATATAGGCATGAGCTCGGGCTTCATGTCTCTGAGCGACAGGTCTACGCTGTCGACGTATGTGCATCCAGCTCTTTACCGTGCTACCTTGCTGTTTAGTTTGCGTTGCGTACTATTTATATAAGTGGAGTGAGGATGAGTATGACGTGCATCCTTGTGTGTATGTTTGTACATGCTGCCATTGGATCACGTAGGTCCTGTTGAAGGTACTAACATAACATGTGATAACAGCATATACATACACCCGTGTGTGGTTCGAGGCATGTATTAGCATGACGGATTGCTAGACTGTTATCATTGTTGGGGTATCTACTTCCCGCGGATGTATTGTATTGGGCACCAAATGTAGTGTAGGTGACCGTCCTGTGTCAGGATAGCGCCTAACAGCAACCGTGGCATTGCACATGCTCTGCGCTTGTATGCATGGGTCTGTCTGTATGTGCATGTACTGCTACGTACACCAATGCCATGTTTTTTTTGCGTATGTGTTCTCCAAATAGCCAACGCGACCCCTCGAAGTGTTCTCATATAGGCGTTGCTTGCCTGCACACAATTGGTTTACAGTTACATGTGTACCCGCTGCGTGGTTACTTAAACGTTTACTGAGTTGTGCATGAGTACTTTCTAGTTTGCATGCTAAGCCGATTGGACTCTTCGTATCCCATTGCATTGCTGCTTTGTAGTTACTACGCATGGTCCTCTTGCGATGATCGATTCCCGTTCGATCTGTCTATTCCTCAGTCCAGATGCCATGCTGCTGTATCATGTGGTGCAATATATTAAGCCAACGCTAGAGCATATCCACCACTTTGATGGGTTGGGGGGCTAATAAACTCTAAACTCTACACCCAGGATAAGTTTGGCTTGTCCCCTGAAGTCAAGCAATGCTCCTCGCGTGCTCCACCACACACACAACCTCATTGACTAACCAGTCGGCATGGCCAAGGCACTCCATATGCTCATTCTCACCAAGTCACCAATGAGAGTCCAGTATAAGCGTAGCAAACGGAGCTTCTATTGGTTAATATTGGTGACTTCTTCATACCCATACGCACGCCCTGTGGCCTGAATGCGGGGGCTGTGTCATGCCAATGCTGTGCCTGCCACTGATCTGACCGTGCGTACCTGTCCTCCCCCATGCACAGACAATACCTCAACAACCGGCCGGGATTCGCAAGATATAACCATAGGGGCCGTGTGGCTGGTATTTAAAGGATTCTGATTTGTACAAACGTATTCAAACTCTAAATAAAGCTGATGCACCGATCAAGGGAGACGTGGGACTACATGCTGGGTGTAGGGCATAGTGCAGTGTTCTTGCAGCATACTACGCAGCGTGCATGGCCCACATGTTTGAATATTGTAGTGTCGAGGTTGGACATCCGCGCGTACAGTTTCAAAGGATAGCCTTCCGCAGAGATTCCTGACGCTTAGACAATGTGCTGATTTACATAAGGATGAGATTTGTAGTCTCGGAATTCGGTTGTTATTGAATTGAGTAACTGATCTACTTTGTATCCGTTGCTTTGTTCGTTTACTCAACGCCTTTTCTCTATACTTTAGCTCCTTCCTTTGGCTGGCCTACTTCGCTTCATGTTCAGTTCCTTTCTTCTACACAAACCCCTTATATAAACATTATTGTATGTATATGTATGTATGTATGTATGTTTATATGTATGTGTATATGTATACATTTGTGTGTGTGTGTGGGCGTAATATATATATATATATATGTGTGTGTGTTTGTGCCCCTTGATTGCACTATATCTAATCGCCTCGATTTAGACATCGGAGTTATAGACTAACCCACCTCTGCGCTGTGTTTGATTTCACATACAAGAAAGTGCCTGGCACACATCCTTGGTACCGAACTTCTTCAAGACTCACCCGTAACCCTTATGTATGCCGTTGCGCTACACTTCACATGTCCGAACCCGTTACAGTTGTTTGTTCAAGTTGACTCAAGTATTAGCCTGAGATACACCGTTGGGCGATATTTTGATTCTATACATGCGATTCTAGGACTCTATATTTGTACATACTATTTATAGCCGATTTTGAGGTGTTCTCCTGTATTGGTCACTGCCAGTGGCTCTCGGTAACCTCTTCAGATAATCACTGTATATAACGTCCCATCTTTGTTACTTGGGACGCTAGAACGCATTAAGTTTTAATGTGGAATGAACCGGAATTTTAGATGGAGACAGGGGTGTATACACTTGTCTACTCCACGCCCCCTAATTTTAGGAAACACGGGGTCTACGGTTGTAGATGGTCACTTCTGTATCTAGCCCTCGGGAGTCTAGCTGCCACAGAATCTTGTTGCCTTGGTTATCCGACAACTCTGAATATATTCTTATGTAGGGGTTGACATGAGAATCCTAAATATATCCCTACCTGTGAGCTACAAACCACAACAAAGCACTCATGATATACATAT
>NW_014036560.1:0-2829 GCF_001186125.1 Sphaeroforma arctica JP610 | reverse complement strand
CTACTACACACACACACACACACACACACACACACACACACACACACACACACACACACATATATATCTATCTATCTTTATATTTATATGTATATATATATACTGTTGAAATCGTACATTTACACCATATACATGAACCTATATACAGTCATAGAAATATTTACTGAAATGCAAATGTACCGTACATCTCTGAAACGGAACGTCAGCTTGAGGATGTGCAACCAGGGCTTGACCTGTGCATCGCCCGCTCTATAGAATATAACCTATGCACCACGGATTGTAGTAATCTCAAAGTTTTAAGTCCCTAAGACCCCAACTTCTCCAGAGAGCACAGGGTCTAAAAGCCCCAACGGCCAGCACTGACTACTGAGTACTGACATGATGTTTGACGTAGTACTGAGTACTATCTAAATATCTAGTCATACATAGTGTCGACAAGACATATGAACCAAATACTTTGTTTACAGTATGTATGACTACTTGGTAAATACGTACAATCATACATAATAAGTAACTAATAAGAACATTTTTCTGTCCAGTGTCCAATTATCACGGATCTAAAATCGTAATAAATAATAGTACACCGACCCCACTTTGTTTAAAAATAAAATAAAATAAAAAGCCGAAGTGATAGTAAGTATATATTGTATTATTAGTCCAATATGTAGCCCACTGCCCAATACATTGCAAAACCGTACCGCCGTGGCCCTTCCACAGGGTTCGGCTCTAGAGAGAGAGGAGAAAGACTGAAAGAGGGCAGAGGCTGAGAGAAATCAGACTAACTCTGACTCTGAGTCTCTGATATTATGTAAAGCACAGTGACGGACAATAAGATTGATCATCCAAATTCCAATCAGATTGCCTGACGAATAAATTATTCTAAATGCGACATTAGAAAGGACGCAGAGATATTAATGCGACATTAGAAGCGACGCAGAGACTGTGAAAAATCAGGTACATACATATAGTGTAAGTGAAGTACATCAGTAGAAGTTAGTGAACCATATAATGGTCATAAAGTAGTTTAAGAGACTGTGAAAAGTCAGGTACATATAGTGAAGTACATCAGTAGAAGAGTGAACCATATAATGGTCATACGACAATGGTCTAGTGGCACTTTACCGCTGTAAATAAACCTGATACGAGATTATATCAAAGTATTTGACCATTGTCTTACAACATGTTGGATATTATATTTTCAATAGGCTGCTCACACCCCGATAAATGGATTCCGAATTTTTTTAATCATATTGTTCAATTTTCAGAAGGCTATTGAAAAAATTCAATAGCCTTCTGAAAATTGAACATTTTTCGGCTGGAAATTCACCACACCGGCAAAAAATTTCAAGTCCATATTTACGATTGATTATGTTGATTTTTTTTAACACAAAATAGTGTTTTTATTTTCAAATCTTTCCATTTTTTTACGATTCTAGAATCTTGTTTTCAATTCGGAGTAAATCTATTTGTTATATATTACCATATTTATCACTACTGCCTTAAATACCGTTGGAATCGTCGATCAACGGGATTTGGAATTAATTAGTAATTGTCCAATCCAAAACATTATATTAAACAATTTATTTGCAATAAGTTTCTTTAAATTCTTTTGAGCGGTCGTTGTCATAGTAGTGATATGATTGGGCCTTCTGCAATAAGTATCTTATGTTTAAAAAATGTACACAAAAACAAAACAAAAATGATTGCAGAGCAAGATCAATCCACATTCCACAAGCCCACACCAAGTCTCAAGAAGGCAAGAGCCATGGAAGTTTGTAACAGTGAACACCAAACAACGCATTACGCAGCAGAAACCAATAACAATCGTTTATAGGGCTTTAGTGGCCAGTGATACAGGTAGACTGACAGTGTAGTCAGTACACACTGGTCACAGACTCACAGTACGCTGGAATTGCGTGTTCACTGTAGTGTATGTGTGGACTGTGGAGCGCGGGAGTGTGGACTGTGGACACTGGTATTTATAGCTTACTCCGTAAATCTATTACATCAGGAAAAATGCTAGAGATATGGCATAAAAGTGGAAAAGATATACTTCTTTTTTTTAAATAAATAAATAAATAAATAGTAATATTAGAATAATACTGTTAAAATATTCGCTGTGTTGGGCACCTGGGCTGTGCTTCTCTGGGGATTAACAGGACGATCGTTTACTTTGCGTGTTCTGAATAAATCAGTTTGTTGATAAGGATTGATGTGAATCCAATCCAGACATTCAATAGAACCCACACATATATCAACGTACTCAGTAATACACCAGACCATGGATGCGTCAAATAATGTTCGTACTAGCATGCATTCACCCCTGCTAACACAGATCAGCCGGCCAAAACCGCTCAAAAAGATCATGAGTTTGTTATATCATCTTGTTATATTCATTCTGCTGCTGATGGTTGGCTTCTATCACTTCACATGTAAGTATATCATAACCTGTTAAAGAAAAGTTCAACCCAGATACCGTTTTAGAAGTATGAATCGCCGATCCCACAGTCACAAGCTTTATCATTGAATATTGTTTTTCCAATCAGTAATATAATGTATATATAGTTATTATATCATGCATGTGAATATATATTAATACACAATCATACCGACCCTTCCACCCTCCCACCCATCGAAACACACACACACACACACACACACACACACACACACACGTTTACGTGTACACACGAACTCATACACGAGTACGTGTACATACATACACACGCACGTATACACAAGCACACACGTGTACACACACAATACTATATATATATATATATACATACACACGCACGTATACACAAGCACACACGTGTACACACACAA
>NW_014036561.1:0-2831 GCF_001186125.1 Sphaeroforma arctica JP610 | reverse complement strand
GGTGTGTGTGATATATATTCACTGAATCAATGTGTGATTTTAAAACTCTACTCACACTCGTAATGGCTATCCAAACCATTAGAAGCTCAAGTACGTTGCAAAATCAATGAAGGACTCAGTCACGCAATATCAACTTACATTGACCCTCCAGATCGTCCAGAGTTATTCCCTTTTCTGAAAGGTTTTCTGCTGTCGCAACGTTACCTGGTGAGAGCAAGGAAGATCCCTACTGTTAATGACAGATTAGGTGTTTCAAATTGATATGCACTCAAACGACCGATTTTTAGTGCCTATGCACCTCACTACATTCATTGCATAATCACATTATGTATACCATTTCTCAGTCTTCTTTCATATCAGACTCGTCAGAGACCTCAATCCTACCTGCATCCCCGGTCTCTGCACTCGCATCCTCCTCCCCAACACTGGCCTCGTCATTTTGGGTCGGGGTTGTCAACGATTGGCTCTGAGCTTGCACTTCTTTTGCATCGCCTCCAGTATCATCTTTACCATCCTCGTCGTTACCATTTTCGTTTGGAATGATGTCACCATCATTATCCTTTTGGCTCTGATCAGCGCTCTCACTTGCATCGCTAGTTTCTACCGCATCCACACTGGCCTGCTCTTCACTTGTGCTTTCGCCCCTGCTGCTCTGTTCTTCCTCCGAAGCCGTGACAGTTTGGGTAACTCCTTCTGTACTTGTTGTCGCATCGCCAGCATCATCTGTTGTAGAATCACTCTGTATTGTATGTTGACATGCCCAGAAATGAGCAGCATATAACAAACCGGACAACCACGTGCGCACTGAGATGAAAAGCGGTTGCGTGACAAGCTTCCTTGAACGATTCTATATCACTTTCTGAGTTTCAACCGCAAATCGATGCGCACACAATTGTTGCGTTGTGCCATCATATCTAATATAGCTGCTGCTGCTCAAGTATGACCTACAAGCATATATAAGGCTTACTGTAAAAAGAAGCTCGGAGTCAAGTCCTCAGAAGTGAAGGCTCTCCTAACGAGACTAATACAATCAGGACATTGCTCTCAGTCATCAAACCCACTGCGACTAATACAATTGGCACGCAAAATACAGACAAACTCTACGTACCGTTGTGGTATCAGTTGTAACTGTCCGTGCTGTATCCTTATCGATTGATACTGTGCCACCGTCAGACACAGCCTCCGATGTAGCTGTGCTTGTCGACTGTGTAGTTGCCAACTCCTTCACTGTGATCTCGAACACGAACGGGTACCACTTGCCAGTGACCCATATTCTACCCGTATCCGGGTCATATGCAATCCCATTGAGTACATCGGGACGCTTGCCGTTTGCGTAGTCCTCTCTTGTAAGTATACCCTCGAAGTCTAGCACAGAATTCACCTTGCCCGTCGTAGGATCGATTCGCAGTACGAATGGAGACTGCAGAAGTGAAGGTGGCAACATCAGATAACATGCACTGCCGATTGGAAATCCATTGGCGTTCACATAAATCAGGGATTATACATGATATACTTCGTGAATAAGCATCACCTTGATTTGAAAACTATATGTAAATAATATTTTATCGCTCCCGAATGTGCGGACGCACTATCTTGTATTTGGGGCTCATCTGGAATAGTGACGGGTGGCATAGGCTAGTCTCTAATACAAGTGTGCAGCATCAAGAAAATAAGACACTCGTTGTATCTTAGTGATTTGACCTCTGTTTATCTAAATATTCCGAATATGTAGAAAGAATCCGCCTGCTTCATATTTTGGCGGCTATGTGTATGAAAGCAGTGTCATAGACCCTTCAATGCGCAGTGGGAACGTACTTGAAGGATGTCACATCGTTAAGAACGACGAACATTTTCATATCAGAATAAAAAAGAATAAAACAAGTAAACAATAGTACCTGCCAAACGTTGGCCCATATTTCCCCGTTGATGAATTCGAGCTCGTTAATATAGTCGATCCCTTTACCGCCATCTGTTACGTGTAATCTGGGTGCAATCTCTTCCAGAGTGTCCGGTGAGAGTATGCGTATGTATTCGGACCCGTCGCTCATATATATCCAGGGCTCGGTAGGATGTACCGTCAAGCCCCAGCCCTCCCCCTTATACGACCATTTCCTCACAATCTACGTACGAGGGCAGTGTGTATGGTATGGATTAGATACGCGAAACCACTAAGGTAGGTGGATTGAACCCGGTTCGCAACAGTGGGAAAAAAATAGAGGTAAGGGCCAGATCAGAGGCTCAATCCCTGGCATGGAGGCCAAATACTGCATGCAAACCAACTCTGTAGCGAGGCGAATAATAAGTCGGCGATCAATACTTAGAATTAACCAAGGCTATAGCATATACATTACTGAGATCGCGTATCACCATGCGAATTTTAACATTACACCGTCCAAAGATCATGCTTTCAAATGTCAAGTGCAGATATACCTCCCACGTCGTTGCATCCACCACATAACCGGTGCCGGCCTTATATGTCACATGATAGAGATAGTTCTCATGTTGTACAACACCTTCGCCGAACTGCCTATCAGGTGTTTCGAAAGTATTGATTATCTCTCCAGTTTCAGGGATCCATTGCTTGATAAAGCTCTGCCCACTGTTATGTTCATTTGGTTTAAAAACAAGTCAGCGTCGTGCACAAGTCCGAATGGTCAGAAATTAACAGTGAATTCGAAGCGAAATTGGAATTCGCCTTCATACAGCTATAATTTCTTCCTAAATTAAAACCAAAATGATCGAAAACACACCTCAAGCCAGTGCTCTCAACAAAGGTTCCATTGGTATAGAAGAGCCCCTCGGTGAAAGCATCAGGATCATGAGGCAGCTTT
>NW_014036562.1:0-2831 GCF_001186125.1 Sphaeroforma arctica JP610 | reverse complement strand
GTATGTATATATCGTTTTGTAATCTTTATATATATATATATAGTGGCGTATATATATAGTCATTTTTGTAATGGAATGTTGTATATAATCACACACATGCAGTTGCTGTGGGTTAAAGTGATACTGACCTTATCTACACGTGCATGTGCATGGGGCTGTATATCCTATACACGGAGGGCAGTGTGTCCACAGGAATGGGTAGTCGCGGGCTGCATAGTGTGAAGTGGAAGCAAGAGTGTTCCGTGATGAGAGAGATTGGTATTACTTTTAAGTGTTACAACATTGAACAGATAGACTCAGAACCTTGCGTATCTACAGATGCTGCTGACCAACTTGATATCGTATGTTATCTATATCCCGCCTATCAATTCGTACACTTGTAGCTGATATAGTATCATGGCGTTCGCTCATATCACTGTCCTATTACATATACAATGTAGCGCTAAATATACACATGATAGAACAGGTTTAGAGAGGATACCGGTAGAGCAGTTGACACTTCATCATGGCTTACCCCTGAATGCGGAGACATTGGTGATCTCAGATGTACTAGTACAGAGAAGTACCTGGCGACAGGCACCCTTAAGCACATACACACGTGTTGATGTGTATATATGCCTATCCAACAATCGTGTGAGTGGTAATATATGTATGTATGTGTTTATATGCTTATACACACAAATGTGTCACCCTTAAGCACACACACACACACGTACATATATTACGACTCCTACGATTGTTGGACAGGCATATATACAAATGAACACGCCAATCTCAGTAGTCGCACACACAAAATGTGTACTCAGACGCTACCCGTTCATATTGATTTCGGAGATCACCTCTGCAACGTTGCTTGTCTGAGTGGGGCTTGCCTAGCACTTCACTCAAATGTATTGTTCGTATCGAGTTAACTCACAATAACACCGTATCACGTGCATTCTATATCTTCATATATACTATGGGATGCCTAAACCCTAAAACCCTAAAACCCTATATCCCTAAAACTCTCAACCCTAAAGTACTATCAGAAACTTTCCACACCATTGATGTTTGTCTGAACACTTGTCACCAGCATATAAATACAACGCCACGATCCAAGCACGAATCAATCCGGTAGCCACACACAGGCAAAAATTCATAAAAGTATCAGTTTATCATCCGACCTCTCGTACAGTGTATATTAATAGAACAACCAATCACATGGCTGTGCTGGTACAGGGTTGTACACATCCTTGGGTGTTCAGCGAATGTCGACGTCACCTGTCTGGCGGCGTTCGGCAATGCTCGCGCGTTTCGATTGGGACTTAGCAACACGCACGTGAACGGCATGTCTCAGATTGTGTTGGAGGATTTTGAAGTACATTCGTGTCGAGGTATGTGTTTTGAAGAAAGTCAGGGCAGTGGTATATATTGGACAAATACCGAGGGGTGTTAGAATTCTGGAGCATGACAGGATGAATGCGATTGGATGATGGTTAAGTTGTGAATTGTGATTGGCCCTCATTTTTGGGGACACACCCACTGGAGGTGCTCTGCCAGTCACTACTGTACCCACTGTGGACTACGTATTATAATTTAAAACAAGAGGATTTTGATTTGTCTTTCTGGTTGACAATTCATTGTTCAGCTACTAAGCTTATGCCAATAGATAGTCGCGCCGTATATACACCCATGTTTGGATGTACAGGTGCTTATGTATACCTACACACATTATGGTCACTGCTCCCACATGTATTTCTATTTATATCTGCACCTATGTTTGGATGTACAAGTGCTTATGTATTCCTACACACATCATGTTCACTGCTGCACTCACAGGTAGTTCTAATTTTAGACACAGCTCACATTCACATTTATTCCACAGACCACGCCATGCACCTCCGAGCTGACTCTGTGGCATTACATGGGATGACCTTATACAGTCTAAAACCGGACCTTGATCATGGCTTTTTTTCCAAGCCCAGGTGCGTTGGTAGTGGGGCTAGGCTTTTGCGATGTATATGTGTGGTATCTGAGTTCTCATACTATGAGACAGGTGAGTAGTTACGGTACGGAAACAGACGTGTTGCGCATGTCTGTTTGTGATGAGCAGTTGGGTTATAGATATCTGATGTCTCGACTCACAATACAGGCACAGGTAATAAAGCAGATACTAAACCCTAAACCCTAACGGTACAAACATGGTGTACATTCCTGGTATTTTGCTGATCAACATGAGTGCATGTGCTGTCTATCCGCAGATCGTATTTTAACTTTTAAATTAGAGCACCATATTTTAACCTGTTCAATTGAAGTACCATATTTTAACCTTTTATATTTGAATAGGGTTGCAAGAAGTATCATATACTACATTTACAGCTACATGGGAAGCCCAACCTTCTCTTTCGAAGAAGCAGTTATGGGGCTTGGCTTGATAGTTATGCGAGAATTGTATACACATCATCGACAATTGATACGACATCGACTGTGGTTCAATCAATGCGGGCAGTCTGGCGCAGAAAGGCCAATATATATATATATGTATATGTTTTATATGATATATATATATATACATACATATATATATATGTTTTTATATGATATGTATACATAATAATGCCTGGGCGCAACTGTTCCGTACCAGACTACCAGTCTCTTATGCGTATGTGTACTGATAGATTGTAATGCACCACATACGACTTGCTTGTCATGCCTTTTTTGATTACAATCTGTCATGCATGTTACAAATGAGTGCTATTGATAGAACACTTGTTGTATAAATAGACAGAGCTGGTCAGACTTCTCAGTATCAAATGGCACAGCGAGAGGATACGACACAGGGTATATATATA
>NW_014036563.1:0-2831 GCF_001186125.1 Sphaeroforma arctica JP610 | reverse complement strand
GTGTGTGTGTGTATGTGTGTATATATTTATATATATATTAAATAATATGATATATATAATGTGTGTATTTATTATCCTTCGCAAAAGAAAAGGCCAGCTATTGTGAGGTGGGTAAGGCATAGTATGCTTCCCTGAACTCAGCTAGCAACTCTCATTAATCATTTGCCTACACAAACTCGCATGTAGTCACTCACACACAAATACAACCATATTAGAAATACACACACATATATATACCAACATATTGTACATACGCATCTACATAAGTGAATACAAAGCCATATATAAACATACTTCCTCATAGTCTGCGAAGGCAAAGGCTAGCAGCTGTGAAGTGGGTAGAGCTGAGCATGCTTTGCTGAACACGGTCGTGGCACTGGGGGGTGTCACCCCAGGGTCGTGAGGCGGACCTTCCGCTACAAACTGGCAGTATTCATACCTGAATGTCATGTGTAGGTATATATATATAGATCTATATTGACATACGTATATAGATAGATAGCTTATGTATATATATACATTTACATATATTTAACATACATATAGATGGATAGCTAATTTATGTATATATATTTATTGTGATCAATTTAACATACTTATACTGAAAGCTAGCTTATCTTGCACTCTATCAACACGTATGCCTTTATGCATGCTATTGTATTCGGTTAGGCCCAAGAGAGACCGGCCATATATGATAGGTGTGGGGACATATGTATGAAGGTGTATAGCGCATGTATGTGTAGGTCTGAATGGATCGGATTCACTCGACATTGACAACGTCAATAGCAGTGGCGGTTTAAAAACCAAGCCAGTTGTTACTTAACATACACTAGTGGTGGAATGGCTTGAGCATGTTCAGCTCCTTATGTAGGAATGTAATATGTGCTATATACTATGTACAGATATGCATATACACCATAAAAACTCGCATATGAATCTAAGAACACCAGAAATGCTGCTGCAACAGTTTAAAGTACATATGATACTATTTTATAAAACAAGCAAATAGGCTGCAGGTGGATAAACTTGTATATATATATATATATATATGTGTGTGTGTGTGTGTGACGGGTAAGATTAGTAGGACGGCCACACGAACTGTCGCAACATGCCTTTGTGATGACAGTAGCAACCACAACCGGAGTAAAACCGCTTACACTTGATTTATACACAGATATAAATTTATAGATAAAAGTGTGGATCTTTAATCCCAAAATGCTCAAATACAGTATAAATGTATATACATATATATATATATGTATTACATATGACATATATACATACATACATACATGCATACATGCATAATATATATATATATATAAATATACATACATATATATATATATTCATCCAAAAACAGGTACACGTCCAAGTACTTATATGTATACATATATATATATATATAAATATCTCCAAAAACAGGTACAGGTCCAAGTACCCAAGTACAATTTGGTATTTACCGTGCTATATGCACGCACCTCTCCCTACAGTATGTAGTGTGCACACACGTCTGATTCACACGCGTACATACCACACCTCTGGGCAATGGTACCATGTCATCAGACACTGCTTGTAGGCTAAGACAACTCGCTTATACACCCCTACATCCCGATCGTCGTACTTAAGCGGGTTTGTCTTTTCCCAAGCTGCGTGCGAATGCGGTAGGATATCAAGCATGTTTATTTGTTAAGACAGTTTATGTATAGGAGGGTTGTTTATTTGTTGTTTATTTGTTAAGACAGTTTATGTATAGTAGGGTTGTACATGCAGTCGTGTCTCAAGGTGTGTGCGAAAGAATAGGAAAACCAATACATACTTCCGTACGTTTGTGTCCCATTTCGAGCTCAGTGAGATATGCTGCGAGGAGAATTGTTTCGCCACTCAGAGTCGTATTAAGTGTACAACTAGATATTAGGAAGTAGCCAGTCACCGAATACACATCGAATGCAAACCACGGACAAAATTAGAAAATAATTAAAAATAAAATAAAAATAGGAATTTGGAATTTCATTTTGGATCATTGACGAGGCTCCTGACCATGGGGTCACCTGACATTCCGATAAAATCTCTTATACAAGTTCAGTTAAACAACACCGCCTCCTAACAACTGAACAATATACAACAGATGGAAGGCTGTATAAACATGCACCCAAAAGTATTATGCATATGTTATTTTTGAAAATAGATTGAATATTCACGTACTTAGCATTCCCAACAAAGCAGGCAAAATCAGGTTACTTCGTTTAGAAGCTTTTATCCGCCCAGGCCATCCTAGAAACGTTTTCAGTCAGCCCGGATGCACCAATGGCTACCGTGTAATAAACATAAATAATCATATACATAAACGCCTGCCAGACTTTCAATACAAACCCTCGAAACCGTATTCTCTAACATTCATCCTAATACATATACCCCCAAACATACACACATAGCCATAACACATTGAATACGTACCTATATACTGCTTCCATAGAGCGAGTTGTTGGTTTTCCCCAGAGGTGCCTTTCAGAGGTACAGCCAAGTGTTGTGTGTTTATGCCGTCCACACGCGAACGTCTGTCGCGTAGAACTGCTCGAGCTGTCATGTACGCAGCACTTTTATCCTGTGCAAGGCAGGATACGACGGGAATTAGTATAATAGATGTACAGGAAGCCCATACGTACGTATGCAAAAACGAATCTATTGATAGGAATATTGATATATAATACACGTGTATACACGTGCACAAACACGTATATATATATATATATATATATATATATATATATATATATATATATATATATATATATATATATATATATATATATATATATATATATATATAT
>NW_014036564.1:0-2832 GCF_001186125.1 Sphaeroforma arctica JP610 | reverse complement strand
TGAGACTGAGACATTGCCTATATATAATCCTCTCAGTACTGTTTCCGCCGAAGGGATTTTATTTAGTGTTTCGTTGTCGCTCTATTGGAAACTATGATATGTTTCATTGGGGGCGAATCCGAGAGACTGATAAAATCCTATCTTTAGAAAAAAAATAAAAATTACTCTTGATGTCTTTAGTTATTATTGTCTTACCCAATAACTTGCCACTATCAAGAATTACCGACTTAGCCTTCATCAGACTGGCACATATGGTTGGCTGATCGGAGGATCAACTAGGTAACGTTAATAGTCCTAGAAACCTATATTCGGTTGAGCCATCTCGCTACCGGAGTATTCAGATATAAATAAAGTTGGAAAGTAAATATAGTTCTATTATTAGAACCAGACCAACTCTTATGTTTGGTATTTTACTGAGGCCTTTTAATGGCCTTATGTAAAATGAAAAAGGATTAATTAATAAAACTATTAAAAACCATTTTAAGAAACTTAAGTTCCTCGTGATATTAAGAGTACATTTAGGAAAATTAAGTTCCTCGTACTATTGAGAGTACGTTTAGGAAACTTAAGTTCCTCGTACTATTAAGAGTACGTTTATAATTTACGTACTGCTTAAGAGTACGTTTATAACATAGAGTCTAAAGTGGAGGCCCGGCTTATTACACAGGGAGCACCTTGATGGGCAACGGTTTGCGGTCTTCACAGATCACAAGGCCCTGGTGTATACGAATACTCAGTTTAAACTTAATCTGATGCTATAGAGATGGTACCACATCATCGCACCGTTCAACTTCACTATATCACATATACTAGGGGAGACGAACGTGTTACCAGACATGTTGAGCAGAGTACACGAGGGAACAGCGGAGAGGGACGAACCTGAAATATTGTATACAGATTGTTGGCAATTATTTCCTAGTCACTTTGAACAAGCGTAGCAACATTTTGGTCCGAATGACATAGATGTATTTGCGGACCCAACCAATGCTCAACTACCTCGATTTTGGACGAAGGAGGACGGAGAAGGAGCGTTTGCACACGACTGGTCTAAGGTAGACGGGTGAATGAAGCCCCCATGGGAGAAGATACATAGAATGTTGCGGAAAATAAGAGCCGACGGCGCAAGTGCAACCGTAGGCTTACCGTGGGTCCCATAAGCGCCGTGGTATGACTTGCTCAAGCAGTTGCTACAGTCAGAACCAGTGCTGGTTCCACGTACGCCACATACGTTACTTAAAGTATGCTAAGTATGCATCTGTTAGGACACTATAGGGTCACACAGTGATCGCACGAGTGGGTCCACCAAACGGTTACAAGCTAGACCCACTATTTTTACAACGACTAGGGTATGCAGAACCACGACACACTGCGTACGTCAGGTGTTTAGATTTAGCACGGGAGATATTGGTGGCAATGGCAGAGGCAGAGGTTCAACCAGCCTTTGAGCAAGCAACACCGGCACGCAAGCTCACCACGAACAAAGCCACCATGGAGCGGCAGACACAGTTCAGTAACTCCGTCATAAGGGCCATTTGTGGCCAGGCGCACTCGAATTGGCAACGGAAGTCAAAGGACAATGTGGTATATGCCTGGGTCAAGACACGTTACGTAAAGGTATTCGTCCGATGATCAGCATTGACGCACGCTACCCGTGGGATCACATACAAGTCGATTACATTCCGATGCCACTCGAGTTCCAGAGGAAGAACGATTACATCCTCCACGTCCTGGATATCGCTACAGGCTACTCAATCCTTCGAGCAACACATGACAAGACGAAAGAGACGACGGCCCAGACACTTATAGAGATTTTTGGCGAGCATGGTTTCCCACGGATAACCCAGACAGATATGGGAAACGAATTTACCAACAAGATAGTGGAACTCCTTGTTCCGGAAGTAGGCATGCTACATAAGGTGTCGCCGCCATACCGACCCCATGTACTGGGCGCTGCCGAACGATGTCATAAAGAGATCACGCGGTCCATTAGACAGCGCTGTGAAGCAGTACCCCTACGGTGAGACGAACGCCTCCCTTTTACAATGCTCTATCAGAATCCTCGTATATCTCGTCGTCATAGAAGTGTACTGTTCAGTGTGTATTTTGGTCGCCGTCACGTTCCGTTTGCCAATTATACTGATGGGCTACCTGGCACCCAGCTGATTACGAATGACACCTGGGCTCAACGGTCGGACCAAATGCAGGATACTATCCTTCCGGCACTCCACCACATTACTAAGAAGTACACGGGCAAACTGACGAAGACGTTTGGCCGCCTGCACGCTCACGATATAGTACATTTTGACGAAGGTGACGTGGTGATGGTGCGGTCTAAGGGTAGAATGACTAAGGCGATACGGCCGCTGTTTGGCCCATATGTGATCAAGGCTAGGGTCGGCCAGCGCTATGAGCTGGCTAATAAATATGGCTCCGCCTCTCCGGAATTCAAAGACAAGCCTCACAACCACTCAGGTCACAGACTCCGACAAGACACCATCTCCCACCATCATACCCCCGGTTTTATGTCCTCCTGTTACTACGCGAACCTATGATAAGTATCACAGGAACAACGATCATCGAAGTATATAAGCCACCCTTCGAATGGCCGCCAAGGATGATGTGACATTAACTGTTCGTCCATCTGTGGGCTCACATAGGAGGCCTGGATACTTAATTGCACTGATTGAAAGCAAGCTATGGCTGGCCTTCCCGGAATACGCCCCAACAATTGAGGTTTGCGCTTTCCCAAGATTTACCGGACCTGAGAGTGGGAGAGAGAGAGAGAGAGAGGAGGGGAGGGGGGTAGTTCTGAAGTTGATTATGTCAATGAAA
>NW_014036565.1:0-2832 GCF_001186125.1 Sphaeroforma arctica JP610 | reverse complement strand
GTGTGTGTGTGTGTGTGTGTATGTGTGTGTGTGTGTGCTTGTGTGTGTGTGTGCGTGTATGTTGTGCGCCAGATAATAAATTATTATTATTATACTCAAGTTCGGTCACTGGCTAGTTAAAACGACGAGAACCGAAAAGTACATTCAGCTGTGAACCAAAACGAGCTCCAGGCACACACTTAACAATACTACTAGTGCAGTATTATTTACCTTTCAAATTGATCGAAGATCTATGTTCGCCATATCAGGTTCATGCAAATGTGCAGGATCAACTCCTTAAAGTATACTATATTTAAATATTCACGCAATGCTGTGTGAACGCGACTATCATTAAGAGGTCTTGTACTAATGTATTTATATGAAGACTAAAAAGATAATTAACCTGCTTCTGTACGTCACTATTTTTCGCGCGGTATGTTACAATATCAATTTATAAATAAATAATATATCTCTCTCTGATAGTTCTGAATCATAAAAAATATTTTTATTTATATCCTGAATACTGTTGACCTTTTGAGCCGAGAAAGGTATTTTTGCCGAAACCCCCTCCTCGGGCCCCCGTTGTGTATTTGTTTGTTCAAAAGAACTGGATTCTAGAACTCTTGTGGAAGGCTGAAAGGGAGTAAATTCTTAAGCACAAACGCCGGTCCGTTGAATTCCCGCCGGAAAAGCCGCCGGGCAGCAAGAGCCGAGTACCGACTGCCGAGAGGGCGACCGGGCGCTACCGGATACACACCACATAGAATGTCCATTGGGCTAGAAACGGGTTTTCGGTAGTCTCTCTGATCATTGGTGTAATAGGACATACTCTTTGTAGTCCCTAACTTATTAAAATGCAAAATGACAAGCTTATTTTAATATATCCCATCACAATTCGTAGATACTCGCCATAAAATCATAAAAAATTCTAGTATGTAACTAAAATGATATTCTATTGGAATTCTCAAATTCACTCTAAATAACTGGCTCGATATGTTGAGAAAAATAAAGTAGACTGCGTCAGGACGATTCTAAACGATTAAATTTTTCGTTAAATTAAAGGCAGATGGCCGAATTGATTTGTCCAATTTTCGATATTTTTTGAAAAACTAATTAGCAGGTTTTTAGGGACGTCAGTCCATCACTGCAGTCACCCTGTCACAGTGTCAGGACAGCCGCTATTAGCTTAGGACGTCAGCCGTGATTTAGGCTGTTAAGC
Source organism: Sphaeroforma arctica JP610 (assembly GCF_001186125.1). Lineage (NCBI taxonomy): Eukaryota > Ichthyosporea > Ichthyophonida > Sphaeroforma > Sphaeroforma arctica. The sequence continues at coordinate 1,634 of NW_014036565.1, read as the reverse complement.
GTTCGGCCGGCCCGCAGCCACACAGCCGACATCGGTCATACGACAATAGTGTCGTCATTCGGTCAACTTAATTATGTACATAAACAGTACGCATGGTGAAAATGGAGGGAGGCTGAAGAGACTGGAGAGGAAAGAGGTGACTCAGATGAGGGCATATTTTTATCCGCAGGGATATAAAATTAAATAAAAGGCTTTAAAAAAGGCCCAAGAGAATTGCCGCAGAATTTTATCTGACTCATCGCTGTCATCGGACGACAGATATGAGAGGTTAAATTGTCAGAAGAGAGGGCACTCTACTCTCTCTCTCTACTAGAGTAGACAGTCTCTACTATGTAGGCGCGAGTGGCGGACTGGTGTGTCTCAGTGTCTGGCCGTGGCCGCTGGCGTCCGGACTCCGCAGGAGTCGGACATGCTGGTTGACCGCTGAGTTGCTGAGTCGCTGAATCGCTGGCTCTCTAAATAGTAATAAGGCCGCTTTTGCCAACTTCGGAAAAATATACGAAAATACTGTCTAAAAAATTATGGCTCAGTATTTTTGTATATTTCTTTTGGAATATAGGACAAAAATTTCCGGAACATTTTGAAATATAGCGTCGGTTGAATTTGAAATTATGGATGAATATTCGCTGAGTGTTTCAATTTGAACGGTTGGCAAAAGCGCGAACAAACAAGAAATTATCCGTGAGTCGTCCCAAAATAAATAAAAGGATTTTATTGGACCATCATTTCCAAACATTTCTATTGGATCCCATATATCGTTGTGAAATTTTGGCGGTCTCGAATACACGTCAGTTTGTTTGACACTATTGTAGAATATTTGTCTGTTGGTTACGTATATGTACGCACAGCAACACCATATCGCTCCGTCTGTTTATACATATCATCTTTGATAAAATGGATAACCAGATGGATCATCTCCAGCAAGTTTCAGCCGTACCGCCGCCCTTGCCCAAAAGAGATACTGCTAAGCAACACTTCGTCGACAGCGGTGTTTATAGCTCAAGTGATCACGATGTATTGAAACAAACGAAAGTATCACGTCCCTTTGATAACGAAGCTTATTCATCTCCTGCGTTGGAGATATCAAACTCGACAATAGAGAACTCTTCAACGTAAGAAGTACCAAAATTATTAAACCGCAACCATCAAGCGTAACCCAAGATATGAAGCCAGATATGAAACTAGATGTGAAACCAGATATGAATAAGAAACCAAAATGCGAGTGGACGGATGAACGAAAGGAATCTCTGTTAAAAGTGTACCATTCCACTTGCCACAAGTCTGGTATGGCAGCGAAGATAGCTCTAACCACGTCAAAAGTCTGAAATCAGCTGGGTGGAACCATGTTACCTCTCTTGTGCAAGAGGAATTTGGTTCTGATATTTACACCGTCGTTCCGATCCAGAACCAGTATCAAGGTCAAAAGAAGACGTACACGCAGTACCTGAAACACATATTAAGGGGGCATATTGAGGGCCCGAGTGGAATGGGGATGACACCTTGCCAGCAATTGTACGCCTCTGTCCGATATGATATGTATATATTTATATATATATATATATATATATATATATATATATATATATATATATATATATATATATATATATATATATATATATATATATATATAT
>NW_014036566.1:0-2834 GCF_001186125.1 Sphaeroforma arctica JP610 | reverse complement strand
TATATATATGCTCTATGTAGTTGATGGCTGATAGTCGGGTTTCTCACTCACTATACTCGCGCAGACAGAGGTATACAAACACAAATACCCATTCAGTGTACAACTGTGTTTTTCTCTCATTATATTATATTCTTGCACGAACTTCTTCGACGCTTCATCGTGCACGAGTGGCCACCTATGCCGTAGGCGGAGTAGCAAAGCCACTCATACACTTCCAAGTGTTTTATACATTGACTACATACATACATACGCGTCTTCTATAATCAGAGGTATTCATTACATATAGAAACACACCCTGTATAGTGGATAGCTGTGTATCTAACCAGCGGTATTCATATACATATACATACACACACATACCCTGTAGAGTTGATAGTTGTGTTCTTCACTCATTATGTTCTGGAGTTGCTCGAACTTCTTCGACGCTTTGTCCTGCACGAGTGTCCAGCTCTGTCGTAACCGGAACACGGCTTGACAGGAGAGCCCGCACAGTACCATCTTCAGCGAATTAAAGTTATTTTCTTTATGTAGCGAGGAAGCAATCTGTACATGTAAAGTATGTAGGTAAGTATGTAAGTACGTATGTAGGTAAGTATATGGTTGAGAACTTGTTCTTTTGAACTGGCCCTGGGTATGTCATAAGCTACGCAAAGACACTCATTTCTTAGTGGAGCGAGAAATTGGTCTTTTGTGGAGGAAGTAATATTCTACCTACCATTGAGGACACATTCATGTGTGTATAGAGTTCAGGGCAAGCCGTCTTCGTGGTATAGAGAGAAACCAACATGTGTATGCTAACTTACACCACGATATAATGTATGCCCGAATGTATGTGCCAAACCTCAAGTCCCTGACTAACCTATAAAGCTATGTACTTGAATAAACTTTTACATCTAACTACCTGGATAAACCGCTTCATGCAATAAGGCCTTGCCCCGGGCATGTTATACGACAAAATCTCTGTGGGGGCAGTCATGGTCAGTTTTTTCGGCCAAACTAAGCATATACAAAACTAATATCTCATCACCACTATAAGTATCTATGTAGCTTCAAATACACTGAAAAGTGCCTGGATAGACTTAAGTCCCTGAACAGACCTGTACGTCTAAGTACTTGAAAAATTCTATACATCTAAGTACCTGGATAAGCCTATACATCGAAGTATCTGGATAAACCGCTCCATACAGCGAGCTCTGGTACCAGGCGTGTCATAGGTTAAAGCTTCTGTGGGGACAGTCATGCCCAGTTTGTTCGACCACACTAATCATATACAAATCAATATCTCACCACCAGTATGAGTATATACGTAGCGACAAATACACTTTAAAGTGCCGGAATAGACCCAACACCCTGAACAAACTTACTTGTACATCTATGTACCTGAATAAACCTCTCCATACAGCGAGCTCTGGCACCAGGCGTGTTATAGGATAGGATCTCTGTGGGAACAGTCATGGCCAGTTTGTTGGACTCTTCGATGGCTGCGGAGATGTTGGGTGCGCTCTCGTACTTCTTATCCCGCTTTGACCAGACGCAATCTTGAAACTGTGTGTGTGTGTGTGTGTGTGTGTGTGCGTATGTGTAAACACATAGTGGCGGTGGTCAGGTACGGATTCGTCGTGTGTTGGTGGTGGGCTGGTTATGGTGTGGTAGTTTATAGTTCGGGTTTGGTGTGGTGAGTGTTTTAGTAAAAAAAGACTGTAAAACCTTTAACCCTTAAAGCTTAAAAATTAGGTTTATTCTCGTGCTTCATATCTCGCCTTGACCAGAATTAAATCTTCGGATTGGGGGTGCCACAGATATAAAACTGCGTGTTTCAGTAAATTAGAGCTCCTGTTGGAAGAAGTGGAAGATACATCGGCGTTCACAGGTTGAAAAAGTTTAGAATGAATTACAAAAGCGATTCTGTCTATCCATTCGACTATCTCCGATACCAATACACACAAGCGCGAGATTGAGTTAAATACACGTCTCTTTGTGCATATATGTATGAGTACAATAGTATGTATAGTCTCTTGCGTATGTATGTGGAAAGCCCGAAGAATGTTGAGCTGCTTACCGGCATACATACATGTTTGCATATGAAACGACATACACATACATCACATGCAAACACGTGGAAGGGTATCTACATCTTCAGCCACACATAGCTACTACCATGTACACAGTAATACATAGTCTCTCATACATAAAGCGACATCGAACACACCAAAGGTATGTGCATCTTCAACATACCTGTATACTACCATGCATACAACTATACAGAGTCTTCTACACTTAAACATTACAAAGCACATCAACATGCATACAACCACATAAAAACACATCAACATGTATACAATTTACAGCCATTCCAAATACCTCGGATACTCCAATTTCGTCCCAACATAAGAACATCGTGCACGCACAACTATACAGAGTCTTCTATACTTAAACATTACAAAGCACATCCACTTGCATACATCCACATAAAAACACATCAACGTGCATACAACTTGTAGTCATTCTACATACCTCGGATACTCCAATCCGTCCCAACATAAGAACATCGCGCACGCACAACTGCGCACTCATTTCTTTCGGTGCCACTTTGCACATGTGCGGCAAATCATCCATGCACTCTGTGAGTGTAGGAAAGCAAGTGACTGTCGGATCAAATTCTGTCGTCCAAGAACGCTAGATTAAGTATAATTGTAAAGTTAACCATGTAAAAAGCGATTGAAAGGAACGGAGTATGTACCGGCGCATAACTGCTACGCAGAAACTTGAGGTGTGATACATGGGGATACATTGTACAGTGTGTGTTGTAATTGTGCTCTCACTCAATTATACGC
>NW_014036567.1:0-2834 GCF_001186125.1 Sphaeroforma arctica JP610 | reverse complement strand
TTTATATGGTGTGGTGTTTATATATTATATATATATATATATATAAATTTATATTTGTATTTATATTATATATTTATATATGTATATATTAATAAATTAAGTGTTTATTTATATTTATATTTATATTTATACATAATGCTATGTATTATATGTGCCTATACGAAGTTTACCAATGTCTACACACATATGCGCTTACATAGGAGCGAGATGGACTGCAAGAGCGTGTTGAACTGCTGCTTTTCGAGTCGAATGCGGATCGGAAGCAGAAGGACTTGCTGACGTCTCTGTTCGCACAGGAACGAGAGTCTCTGGTACAGACCACGGCCGCCGAAGTGCGCGCACAAACAGAGCGGGAGATGAACGAGATAATTGGTACGGTGTCTGCATGTGTGTGTACGCAAACACGCTTTGGTTGATCTCTGTGAAGTGGGCCTGGCTATAGTTTTGTAGTACAGCCAGTTAACAGCACACTACGGTCAGTCCCTATTCAACGTTGATGCAGGCTCGCTGATGCAAACTGATCGTCGCCATGAATCTCCTCCGGGCGTCCCAGCCCCGTTCCCGTTATCGAACGTTTACGCGCATGTAATACCAATCATACACGGATAATAGAAAGTCAATACCACACACACGCCACCACACTCATCAGGCCACCCATATACGTTGGCGTTGTTCGGGGTGAACGCTTACCTTCCTGATCGCATCTCCCGCTGCAGGTGCTCGCGAGAGTGACATTGAAGCCTTACGGTCAGAGCTACTGGATCTGGAGGAAGAACTGGCCAGCTCGAACGAGACACGCGACAACCTGTCGTACCATCTCAAGAAGTACGAAGCCCGCGGACAGAAGCAGATACATCAACAACAGACGGAGCGGTGAGAAGTCGGATGAACTGCAGCTGAGTGTGGTGCTTTTGATGCTTCTGAAGTATTTATAGATGGATATATATATGTGTGTGTCTGGGTGTGCGTGTTTGTGTGTATGCTTGTGTGTGCATGCGTGTGTATGTGTGTGTGTGTATATATTTTAATAAGTGTGTGTGTGCGTGTGTGCGTGTTTGTGTGTATGCTTGTGTGTGCATGCGTGTGTATGTGTGTGTGTGTATATATTTTAATATGTGTGTGTGTGCGTGAGTATATATATGTATATATATATAAGTTTATCTACACATAAATGAGTGTGTGTGTACCTGTGTCTAATATGTATATGTATTTATTTGTATATATATATATATATGTATGTATGTATATATATATGTTTGTGTGTGTGTATCTATGTATCTATGTGTATTATGCATAAATATTTATATATATAAATATATTTATATATATATATATATTTATATATATATATATATATTTATATATATAGAGAGTATATATTCGGATGTAGGACTTAAGTATATTTTTTCTGGCTTATATTCACGATATTATGAACCAGGACCACTCACCAGGAAGAACTCGATGAACTAGAGCGAGAGAAAGACCGCTTCAAGGCACAGTATCAAGCATTGCACAAAGAGCACAGTTCTGCCGCTGATCGTATCCAAGTGCTTGAAACCCAGCTTGAATCAGAGGTACCTTCCAGTGTAAATTAGGCGTGTTTGAATGTGTGTGTGTGACGGAGGCGTGCTGTGGTTATTTGATGTTTGCACGTGTGCGCTTCTTACAGACCTGATTTGAATCATAACAACTACGCTCGAACGTATTATATTGTGTGAATGCTTATATCTTGTCGCGACAATAGCATAGGTGTGTGTGTGAACTACTAACAGCGCACTTATCCAACGATACACATAGAGTGTTGCCAAAGCAATCATCTATGATTCGTGCACCTTGTCTCTCTTCTCTGGTGATGTGCACGAGCGTCCATATGTGTGTTTACAGGGTACCAACCAACCCAAAACACAAAACAACCCAAAACAAAACACAAAACACAACCCAAAACAACCCACAAAACAAACCAAACCAAAACACTCATACAGCAAGTTTACCTCCCACTCAATCGTCCCGGATTCAACAAAAGCCACCCATTTCTCTCTCACACACCGTCCTCGCCCCATTCAATAACGACCCCATATCACAGCGCACGCAAAGGAGGGGTGTGGATATAGCGCTCGAACGCATGACCACCGACCTAGACACGGCCGAGGCTGAGCGAGTCGAACTTCGGGAGAAGCTCAAGTCCAGCCAGGCAGAGTACGAGCGCGCGTGTGGGCAAATAAAGAGTATGCGCGAAGACAACCAGCGGATTCGCGATAAGGTGGACCAGCTCTTCCGTACAGATGCAGCAGCTAAACAGGGTGTGTGTCATGCGAGGGACAGTACCACCTGGGCTACAGTAGGAGGTTATGTGTATGTGATGCATATGCAGTAGCAGTAGCGTTGAGTGCCCTATACAAACAGCTCTTACCTGTGTTATAGTAGGAGGTTGTGTGTATGGGATACCTAGTAGCGTTGAATAACCTATACATACAGCTCTTACCTGTGTTATAGTAGGAGGTTATGTGTATGGGATACATAGTAGCGTTGAATACCCCATTCATTCGTAAAGCTCTTGCCCGTGTCACTAAGCAACGCTTTCTTTTTGACTATCAGCAAGCGAGAAGCAAGATCAGTACGAAGGCTTGCTCGCCCAGGTTGAGGATATGAAGCGCGCGCACGCCAAGGAGTTACAGGTGTGTGCATGTTATGTATCGATGTATGTAGTTATATTTATAAACATATATATAAATATATATATATATATATATATATATATATATATATATATATATATATATATATATATATATATTATATATNTAGTNTATATNTATNTNTATAGTAGTATATAT
>NW_014036568.1:0-2835 GCF_001186125.1 Sphaeroforma arctica JP610 | reverse complement strand
GCAGAGTATGTTCAAAAAGTACAGGTACAGGTACAACGTATTTCCGCAGAGCGAAGCGAACCGAGAGGCTCACATACTCTGACATATCGAATGTTTAAGTACGCCAACAAACCCATCCCAGACACTTTGAGAACAAAAGGTTGCCATCACTTTGTATTAGGACACACCACCAAAGGCGCTTTCTGTCTCCAAGATTGTGGACACCCACAAACAGATGGGTTATATATGCACACGCGCATGAATGCATATGTAAACATGTACGTTAGCTTGTATACGCCACTGTAGTTATCAAACAGTCAATACTATTCACTTCTCGCGGATAGCACGTGCAAGCCCCTTCAGCCGCACATCACGTATGATGTTGGCATAAACCCTAGTCACACTACCTTGTACATGCACATATCTTTCATTGCACATGTTCCGAACATGACACACTCTCACGGCTACCCGTCCACACATGTGATCTGATTACATGCATGCCCGGGAGTATATAGACCCGCCTTCTGTATATATCTCGAAATGAAGCGATACACTCAGTCTACACGCCCAGGTAACATCACACTCATACACGTGTGTACGTGGAAGAGAGAAAAAACCAACACACACACATACATACATACATACATATGTGTGTACACGCACACGCGCGCAGAATACCTTGCAACAACACGAGTCATATGTAGTGCCTGTCTCAATAAAACTCATACCGTACTTAAACCCTAACTCACCTTCAACAAAATTAGGCGATACTATACCAAAACAACACACGCGGGAGATACTAGTATCCACGCCTGTAGGATATCCCACTACAAACACGCCTCGTGGCTCCTACACTTACTATAAGTCCTTCCGCGGCTATACTTCAACCTTGAAGTCAAATGCCACAAGCCTCTTATTTAATAGTTGATTTGTTTCTCAACGGATGTGTGTGCTGTTATACTGATTTGCTGTACAAAGCACGGGTACTCTTTTTTAATACACTTTGTATAACAAAGGTTCTATTTATAAGAATGATGCAAAGGGACATGGGCGTTCTATGTCCTTGCATCTTAAAAATAGGTTGATAGTACTGTTTGCTGTACACAGGTTTTATTATTTTAATATAATTTGTATAACAAAGGTTATAACAAAGGTTATATTTATATGAATGCTGCAACGAGACATAGGCATTCTATACCCTTGCATCTTAAAAACAGGTTGACTATTGAGCGATTGTCAATGTAGTCCTGTCTCCTCCAACATACGTCGCCGAACAGAAGTAGGGGCGGAACAGTGACACAGGATGGCCTTGCACTGGCTTGCACATTCCATCATTAGCCTCAGAGATCCTCTGGTACTAATAGCCTGGACTACCCCGTAGTCGTCTGTCCTGATTGAGCATATTCAGGACAAAGGACTGTAGCTCTATTATAGTACTCAAGAACTTTACACTTTACGTTACTTCTGTAATAGCTGATACATATAGGTATGAACCGAACCCCTGCCGGCCTGCCCCCTGTTATGTATGGACTATGGAGACTGGATTCTGCTTGACTTCCCTGTAGTCCTCTGTCCTGATTCCGGACAAAGGACGGAAGCTCAATTGAAACAAATATAGATTACGTCACGGTATACGTCATACTACGTCATGGGTACGGCAACATTCTGGTATGTCAGGCTACTCCTAAAAAATACCAAGAGCCCGTATATATAAAGCCATAGCCTACTGTATACAACGCAAATGTAAATAAATACAACGCACATCTTTGTTTGACGTAGCCAGACACCCCATTCACCAACCTCTCATCACACAATGCAACTGATCCTGCCAGTGTGCTCAGGGCGAACGCCTGTGGTCTATGGACGGGTACTCCAGAAGGTTTGGGAAGGCAGGCATCTAACCCGCTCTCCGTGGCGCATGGTATACTCAACCGCATCAAACACAAGCTCAACCGCGGATATCAACATGAGCGTGACTGTAGATGGGGCTTCAGACGGGGAAAGGAAAATCAACACGGGGAAGGAATATGTCGACTCGTTGAGAGGACGCAAGCTGGTGGTGTACTTGTTTGGAGAGGAGGTTAGTGAACCAGTTGATCACCCGATGATCAGACCTTCGGTCAATGCGGTTGCTAAGACATATGATCTGGCCGTCAAGGAGCCGTTGCTTGGATCGGTGGTGTCACCATTCACGGGGGAACGAGGTAAGATCATGGGATGGGTGTATAGACTTTATTAGATGGGTCAGTCTGTTGTATTGAAATAGCGTTTGAATGTGTTGTTTATATAGACAAGGGCAGGCGAGTATATATCTTCAAATACGAGTTCCTTTGATAGAGGGATCGCATCACGGGTGGACGTGTGTATGTGTGTGTGTGCATTTAGCCTACTTCACTATAGATGTTTCACTGCAATACAAAGGGTTTGTATTAGAGAAGGGTAGGTAGAAACAGCCTGCATGTATTTACTTCTACCTTTCCTGTGTCCCTTTACACAGCTTATATCCCTGCATGTATGTACTACTACCTTGCCTGTGTCTGTCCCACACTAATCCACTACCACGTCTCTCTGTGCAGTGTCACGGTTCTTATCCGTTTGTACAAGTGTTGATGACATGGTAAAGCAAAACAAGATGCAACGCAAACTGGGCCAACTCACAGGCACGTGTTTCCAGAGATGTGTGGGGATGGACGCCTTCAATGCTCTGTACTCCGTCACCTACGAGATGGATCAGACCCACAGCACACCTTACCATGAGCGATTCAAAGCGTTCCTGAAGCATATGCACACGTACAACTACGTAGTGGGAGGAGCGATGGTATGTGTGAATACACAATTGTACTGTGTGGTATATAT
>NW_014036569.1:0-2837 GCF_001186125.1 Sphaeroforma arctica JP610 | reverse complement strand
ATATATATTGCGCACCTTGTCGAGCCGGTCGTCATCGATATGTGCGAGATTGCTGTGCTGTGAACCAGCACCCGCCCCTTGCCGTCGCAACTTCGCCAACTGCACACCTGATTCTCTGGTACTGACCCACCATCGACCTGACCAATGGAAGAGAAGTTCGGTACTGCCCTCACAGTCCACGTGTATGCTCATTGGGGGTGTGCGTGGTGACTGAGTGTGGTTGCGTGCAGAGCTCGAGTGGTTGGGGGTCGGGAGAGGCTTGCCTGTGGGTTGAGTTAGGATAACTGGTATGTAAACGACCGTAAACAGCTATAGTGTAGCAATAGAAACATCTGCTTCCAGAATAAACCAGTGTAGTTTGTTGTGATTGGCCGCGTGTAAGACACCACGTGGTTCAAAGCTGCCGAAACAGCGCTCGAAGGCACGAAATGTGGGGTACAAACATGTATTATTCTCACCTAAAGTGTATGTGCAGCTGAGGCGACAAAGTGTTCAGCGAAGCCATTGGTACATACAGCAATGGTCAGTCGCAGCAGGGGGTGTCAGCGGTAGGCGGGTGTGATCTACTACCTATACATACAGCACGCACTTTCCCACAATGAGATTGGCCGTACCATTAGCGTTTTAAACTGGGAGCTGGGCCACTAGCCATCTATATACACCTGGCAATTGTAGTATATGCCGATTTCGGTGCCACTGTAACCGCTTGCGCAACTCACTTGCACGAGGCAAGTGATCTGAGTCGATCGTCAGCCCAGACGTTCGCACGGCATACATAAGACTACCGCAGGCCCAGAGGTGTGGCTAACCTGTTGTAATCTTAAAAATATTCTATTCTAATCTACAAAACTATAAAATATATTATTCTAGTATTGTATAGACTGATCTACTGTACAATTCTATATACCATTCTATAATTATATACACCCTATGAGCTATTGCTTATACCATGCTATAATTATATATACTATCCTATATACTTTAAGATATACCATTCTTTTATTGTACATACTTATCTACTAAAATATTATATATACCATTCTATAATTATATATACCCTATAAGCTATTGCTTATACCATGCCATAATTATATATACTATCCTATATACTACAATATATACCATCCTATTCTTGTACATACTTATCTACTAAAATATTATATATACCATTCTATAATTATATATACCCTATAAGCTATTGCTTATACCATGCCATAATTATATATACTATCCTATATACTACAATATATACCATCCTATTCTTGTACATACTAATCTACTAAACTATCATGTATACCATTCTATAATTATATATACCCTATAAGCTATTGCTTATACCATGCTATGATTATATATACTATCCTATATACTATAGTATATACCATTCTATTATTGTACATACTAATCTACTAAAGTATTGTATACACCATTCTACAATTATATATGCTATACTACTATACTATTTATACTATTCTACTATTGTATAGAATCCAAACAATATAACCAGTGCGTGTTGATTACCTAGCAATACGGGATGCGCCATCCGTCCCAGAGCGATGCATCGGTAGTTGTCGTTAACGTCGTACACCGCACCCTCGTAGTGCTGCGACAAGAGCCGACGTCTCGCATCCTCAGCACTCAAAAGTCTCGTGGGGATGGGCATTGGGGTGTATGCTTGCAGTAGTGCCTGTATGGTATGAGATCGATAAACAGATGGCAGTGTGTGCGGCGGCAAATACCAGGTACCACTTCTCCCTTTGAGTTTCACTGAACAGTAATACAGGCGTGTTTTATAACAGTATTACAGGCGTGTTTGATTTAGCGCGTTCATGCATGTGGTTGCTAATGCGCTATGGCGTTTTAGCACAGCTTCGCCCAAGCTCTACGAGATGATGTCGAGGGGTTGTGTCTACTTACAATATTAAAGATTATTCCGCACAAAGGTGGGGTTAGCGTAATCTACTCGCCATGAGGCAAGCAGGCAATGAACCCCTTCATACCAGCGGGCGCCAGAGAACCTAAACCCAATACTAAAAGTCTAACGGTTTATTAAAAATGGTATCAGTGTATCCGATTTTCAAACACCACATGCATCTGGAGTTTACCACGAACAGTATAGAGTCATCAGTATTCCGATCGGATGTCAATTCTATGCAATTCAATACCGTACCCTGTTTGAATACGCCGCAGAGACCTTATAGTTGAGCTCTATAGTTAGAACCCTTATGGCTGAGCTTTATAGTTCGAACCCTTATAATTGAGCGGTATAGTTAGAACCCTTGTAGTTGAGCTTTATAGTTAGAACCCTTATAGTTGAGCTTTATAGTTAGAAACCATATAATTGAGCTTTATAGTTTGAACCCTTATAGTTGATCTTTATAGTTAGAACCCTTATAGTTGATATTTATAGTTAGAACTCTTATAGTTGAGCTTTATAGTTGGAACCTGTATAGTCGAGCTTCATAAATAGAACCCTTACTGTTGATCTTTATAGTTAGAACCCATACAGTTGTGCTTTATCATTAGAATCCTTATAATTGGGCTTTATAGCTAGAACCCTTATAGTTGAGCTTTATAGTTAGAACCCTTATTGCTGCACTTTGTGACTAAATACTTTGAATATACCATGTTCGTGCGCGCTTGGACTATTCGCTTTGCTATATGGCATCATGCATATACTGTGAGTATTCCTCATTCTCACAAGTAAGGGGGAAAGGCACACAAACAGCCACATATAAAGGCCGATAGGTACATAATATATTGAGGGATATTGTGCCCACATAAATCACCATGTGAAAAAAAATACCATTGAGAAACAAATAAGCGAACAAGAAAAT
>NW_014036570.1:0-2838 GCF_001186125.1 Sphaeroforma arctica JP610 | reverse complement strand
CATACATACATACATACATACATAACATATATATATATATATATAATAATAATAATACTATTATAATAAATACTTTTTAAAATATATTAATACAATATGGTATAATATATATATCAATAACTCAATACAATACCTTGAGCCTGAGTCGTAGTAGTGTGCTAGCTTGTTGAGTGTATCTGTACGTTCTTTGCGCCGTCTCTCCGCCCTACCGGGTGATCGCAGGGGCTTTTGTTTTTGTTTCTTCTTTCTCTTTTTCGACTTCCGACTCTCTTCCTCACCCACACCGTCGGCATCACTGGTAGGTATAACAGATCAATGTAGAGTTTAGGGTTCAGGGTTACGGATTGTAAATTTCTTGGTAAGTGTTGGTAGGTAGCTACCACAAGGGAATATGGAGACGATAAAAGTCGCTAATTGATAAGTGACAAAAGGATAAAAGTACACTATACGGGTACCATACAATGCCACAGAAACTGCAGAAAAAAAACGAGAAAAAAAACAGGCCGTACCTACCTCCACGCTTGCTTGTCTAGTTGGCTTCAACTGTAACAGTATACACATACTACGGTGAACACCCGTACCATCACTATTAGATGGAAAGTCTCTATCAACTGTTACAGTATACGCATACTACGGTGAACACCCGTACCATCACTATTAGATGGGAAGTCTCTATCACTACATGGTCCACTGTGTGTGTTAGTAGTGGTTGACCTTCTGATAGATATACGTACCACCACACATGTAGACATACATACCACCCTCACATGTAGACATACATACCACCCACACATGTACACATAAATACCACACACACATGTACACATACATAACATCCACACATGTACACATACATACCACCCACACATATACACATACATAACACCCACACCTATACTCACACCACCCCTAAACAGTAAAGATCATACCTCTCTCCCCTCCCATCGTCATCCTTCTCTTTCTCCTCGTCACTGTCACTGCTGCTATCTCCATCGTTGTCATCATCCTCAGATGAGCTTTCCCCATCACTGCTTGTGCTGCTGTCTGTGCCACTGGAGTCGTTTGCCTTGTCGTACTCTTCGCGTGTGGGAGCGTTCAGGAATTCGGGTTCGGCGTCCGTGTCCAAGAATAGCAACACACTGCGAAGGTATGAATATACAAATGAGAGTAGATATATATGTGAGAGTAAGTGGTTATAGATATATATGTGAGAGTGAGTGGGTATAGATATATATGTGAGAGTGAGTGGGTATAGATATGTATGTGAGAGTGAGTGGGTATATATATATAAGTGAGAGTGAGTGGGTATATATATATATGTGAGAGTGAGTGGGTATATAGATATATGTGAGAGTGAGTGGGTATAGAGATATATGTGAGAGTGAGTGGGTATAGATATATACGTGAGAGTAAGTGGGTATAGATATATATGTGAGAGTGAGTGGGTATAGATATATAGGTGAGAATGAGTGGGTATAGATACATACGTGAGAGTGAGTGGGTATAGATATATACGTGAGAGTGAGTGGGTATTGATATATACGTGAGAGTGAGTGGGTATAGATATATACGTGAGAGTGAGTACATACTTTCTAGTACACCCTTTCTCTAGATCTAGTGCTGTATATAAGTGAGCCAACGTTTGAGTCAACAATGTTTGGATGTATGTACAGAGTGGAGAGGAATTTTTATATATAAGGCACTCCATTAAAAAAATAGAGAAATTATATTGTCATAATATTGTATCATATTATATTAAACTATATTATATTATATTATAATATACTACATTAAACTATACTATATTATATTATAATATAGTATTGCACCATGAGTGGCTTGGTGTAATGTCCATTGAGTTTGAATTCCCCCTCACAGCCATGCCAAGAAACGAAAACACAGCCCATGGCGTAGATAGGAAGGCTCACGCTCCTAACAGAACAGTACTGTATACAACTGTTTGGTCCACTTTATAGTCTTACCAACGAAAACCCTAAACCCTAAAACTAGAACAGATCATCAGTGAGTCCGGATTCAAACGCGGCATGCGTATCGAAAAACAACTGGACCGAGAATTCACGGTTCAACGCGTGAACTGGCTAAACAAACCCCTCGATATGGACTAAGTTCATGGGGTGTGAATATGCAATAGGCACCTCCACAGAATAATTCTCCCGCTTATAGCTATATAAATGCACGATTGCGCATACAAGCATGAGAATATAGGAATGAGCATAGTGAGTGTGCAGGATGATGTAATAAAACATCCATGAGATCTTACCTACCGAAGGAGAGAGTAGAGTCAGTGTAGGTATAAGTATAAGGTCACATCTATTTATACAGACCCCCCACAAAGCCAATCAAGCGCCCAAGTCACGTATATCCTTGTCAATACAAGTGAACCTTGGCCCAAGATACTGTATGTAAACCTTGGCCCATGATACTGTATGCAGACCTTGGTTCGGGTACTGTATGTGAACCTTGGCCCAAGGTACTGTATGTAAGCCTTGGCCCAAGGTACTGTATGCAAACCTTGGCCCAGGTACTGCATGTAAACCTTGGCTCAAGGTACTGTATCATACCTGTCGTTGTCGAAAACGTTGCTTAGATGTACAGGACGATGCGAGTCAATGATGTAAAAAGACACATTCTCTGCCTCCTCGAAGATCTCCATGATGTCTAAGTTAGACCCGCAGTTGAGCATAATAACGCTCCGTAACTGAATGAACAAAAAATAATGATTGCAAAGCTCAATATTCGATATATACTTATACTTATACCTATACCCCTATATATATATATATACATATACATATACATATATATAATATATATATA
>NW_014036571.1:1973-2841 GCF_001186125.1 Sphaeroforma arctica JP610 | reverse complement strand
TATAGAATAGAGCACGAGATAGAGATATAAATAGAACAGAGCACGAGCTATATCTATATATAGAACAGAGCACGATATATATCTACAAATAGAACAGAGCACGATATATACATATGAATGGAATAGAGCACGATATACATATATATATAAACAGAAACAGAGCACGAGATATATCTATAAATAGAGCAGATCACGAGCTATATTTAGAATGCGGAGAATAAGACTAGAGGGATACTACGGACTAGAGGTGAAGTATGCTGCCCACAAAAAAAGATGTCTATCATACAGTGGCAACAGATGATCAACGATACGTACGAACGTGGATCAACGAAGCATTACACTTGCACATACATACAACACCGTAACACTCCACTGATACTTGCACATACACACCTTAACACTACACTGATACTTGCACATACACACCGTAACACTCCACTGATACTTGAACACTCAACTTATACTTTAACACTCCACTCATACTTTATCACCTCGCTTATACTTAACACTCCACTTATATTTTAACACTCCACTTCTCCACTTACACTTGAACACTCCACTTCTCCACTTACACTTGAACACTCCACTTCTCCACTTACACTTGAACACTCCACTTATACTTTAACACTCCACTTATATTTTAACACTCCACTTTTCCACCTATACTTGAACACTCTACTTATATTTTAACACTCCACTTGTCCGCTTACACTTGAACACTCCACTTATACTTAACACTCCATTTATACTTTAACACTCCACTGATACTTTATCACTTCACTTATACTTTACACTCCACTTATATTTTAAAACTCCACTTCTCCACTTACACTTGAACACTCCACTTATACTTTAACACTCCACTTAT
>NW_014036571.1:0-1181 GCF_001186125.1 Sphaeroforma arctica JP610 | reverse complement strand
ACTCCACTTATACTTAACACTCCACTTCTCCACTTACACTTGAACACTCCACTTATACTTTAAAACTCCACTCAATACTTTATCACTCCACTTAATACTTTAACACACTCCCCTGAACACGCACATTGAGTTGACCATCGTATCATTGGCAAACCGCATAGCCACTTTGCTACCCCCACTCCTCCGCCAATCCACCAAAACCATTTCGTTGTTAGCTGTGCCTGTGAAGAATAACGCGTTACTGGTGGGACTGAACGTGCAGGTCTGGGCAAAACCACTCACACCCTCTGTGTGTAACAGGCTACCGGTTTCCGTGTCCCAAACCTGGGGTAGGGGTGCAGGGGTGTAGGGGAAGGGATAGAGGGGTTAAAAAGGGGGTGTCTGAGTGGTATATATATGAGCTACAGGTACAAGCACACGCGCGTGTGTGTGGTAGGCGGCTGATTTCCGTAAGTTAAATTTGGGGCAGAGGTGTAGGTAGTGGTAGAGAAGTAGAGGAGATGCATTAAGGATGGGTGGATGGCGTGGTAATTGGCACAGGCACAGTTAGTGAGCCACAATAACATTCACGTTGACAATGTTGTGATGTATGTATATATATATATATATATATATCCTTCCTTATAAACAATTTCGTCTGTCAACAACACTCAACTTATAACCTGGGCTACAAAGTGCGACCTAGCGTGTACTACCTTAACGGTTGAATCATATGACGCAGAGACCAACAGTGAGCTATCTCCTGACCAATCAACATCGCTGACAATAAGGTCGTGGCTGCTGAGAGTGTGTGCGTGGCGGTATGACCGCGTGTCCCAAATCTTAACAGTCTGATCATACGAACCCGAGGCCAAGAGCTGTGTGGTATATAGGGTTTAGAGTTTAGGGTTTAGGGTTTAGGGGTTTTGGGGTTTTAGGGTTTTAGACGAGGCATGAGATGCAGGAGATGTTAAAAATTATGTTATCATACAGATATAAGTCATAAATATTTACGTTGTGCATCTAACTGAGCACACATCGCCCTCATGCCCCCCTTTGAGCACAGACGTTTGAACGCATTGGCAGTCATCTATGATACAACGACTGGTTTGATTGTTAGGTATACATGAGCCTACACGTTCATCATGTATACACACAGAGGAACACAAACAGACGCCGAAACACACACACACATATATATA
>NW_014036572.1:0-2841 GCF_001186125.1 Sphaeroforma arctica JP610 | reverse complement strand
GCTACTGACTAGTTCTTATTCTGTAGCTTTCCCTGTAATTACTAATAAACTAACAACTTCTATGGCAAGTTAAAAATGTAGTAAGTATACGCTAGATAACTGTATCTCAACGTTCTCCCTCCTCAGGGAGGGGGACGTTGTTCATTTATTAATAATTATAAACAGTAATCCTAAAATGACTGACTCTTAAAATGAGTCATTAGTCATGTGCTGTAAAACCAGAAAAACCCTAAAACCCAGTTTATCAGATTATTCTGATAAACTGTAAAACTTGTAATAAACCTAAAATAATCAAATAGATCTAAGCACTTGTATTCTGACCACAGGCTTCTGTGGCTTCGTAGTCACATTACCTCCGGATGCACCTACACCCGAGTCAACCAACTTCTTACGCTTCCGTTTAGTCAGAGTTGGTGCCGGTTGTACCGGCGTGATCTCAGTTGCTTCAGCTTCTACTGATGGTGCCGGGGGTGTTTTCTGCTTTTCTTCGCCTACAGTAAACCCTTTCGCGTTTGCAGCCTTAGCTACATTCGCTGCCTTATTTTTTCCTCTCGACATAATATCGATAGCGTATATAAACATAAAAACATGTAAAAGTTGGTCTCCTCTAGACTGAGCGGCACTACACGGCGCAGACCCGATCCGTACCACAGAGGTGGGTACTCTACTTAGTAGGTCAGCAAGCGAATATATGGAACATTCGATAGTAACAGTATTTTGTCAACACCGGCCCGAATTGACTCAGCACATATCTTCCATTGTCGACTCACTTGGACCAAGCTTCAAACGGGAATTTACTGACCACTTCTTCCCATCAATCTTTCCTGAATCACTACAGCGACTATGAGAGCCATACCATATGTTCATACATTGTATCATACATACTTGCCATTTTTGAAATAAATAATATTATCCCTATACGATACCAAGACTAGTTAATACGTTAAAATGCAAAATGATAAAATAAGTTTAGCTTCAGCCCTTGGTAATGAGCAAAAGATTAGGGGATTTTAGACTGAGACTTATTGTCTATATGCTCCGCTCTAATCACTCACTACTTCGGTCTAGATTCATTTATGTTTTAGTTATTAAGACTAGATATCATTTTATTGGACGCATAGTTTACATTTCACGCCTCGAAACAATCACCCAATCAAACTAACCAATAAAATACCTCTAATTCCAACTTAAGAAAATAAAAAATAAAAATAAAACACCAAGCTGGTGCAGTATACATCTGCAACTAGACCCCATCACTTGGTACCTAGATCCCCATTCCATTTAAGGCCTAGACGGGCACATCTAGATGGCTGGCTAGGAAGAATCAAAACCATGTTGTCCTAAATTCTAACAACTCTGATCCTGTCCTTTTCTCAGTGGATTATCTTGCTCTGAGATCATTATCGAATTATACCATAGCTTTGTAACAACAACCATTACATGCCTGAGATCCTCTCTCATGGTACTCCTATTAATTAGAGATTCCCAAAGTGTCATTTTCAGGTGTCAGATTGGACAATTCTAATTTCAGTGGAAAGCCCAATCTATATTTGGAAAGCCACATAATTGTCCACAGTAGAATCCCATACTCTACTGAGTACTGTCACATGTTAAGAATCTTGAATTTCTCAGTTCTTGTTCATGTCCAATTCGTTAAACGTATTACAGTATTAAGTATAAACGTTAATGTTTTTATATGTTTATAATATACGTTAACTGTGCAACTACTATTATGAACCCGCTATTTTTACAGAGTCATCACTTTTATCTCATTAAATTCTCTATTCCACTATTCGGTCCGGTCCCCGGTCCGGTCCTCAAATAATCCCCTAGGTCCGGTCCTCTGGTCCGGTCCTAAATTCCTCTCCCTGGTCCGGTCCTCACGTCCGGTCCTAAATATCCGCCTAGGGTACTTTATCCACAGCCCCGCCAAGTTGGAGTCTGGTCTTTCGACGAATATGTATATTATATCGACATGTCTAATTTAAAATATATAGATAAAATACATGGGAAGTATCCTACACGGATCGTGGGGTTACTGCATCGTAGTAAAATTTATATGCTTTTAAAATTATCAGAGAAGTCGTAAAATACAAAATATTCATTGGGAAGACCCGCACCTCAACTGTAAAAACAGACAAAAGTACTCTCATTTGTATTAAATACATATTATAAATTAAAAAAATAGATACAATAAACGATTAAAT
This sequence comes from Sphaeroforma arctica JP610, assembly GCF_001186125.1. Taxonomy (NCBI): domain Eukaryota; class Ichthyosporea; order Ichthyophonida; genus Sphaeroforma; species Sphaeroforma arctica. The sequence goes on along the minus strand of NW_014036572.1, from coordinate 634 downwards.
TAGAAACAGTCAGTATCGTTCTTTATACGTTTTTGGAAAGCCGTTTGCGTAGTACTCCTCATAGTTATCTGAAATGTATGACGTGAATAATGGTATACGTTATGCTTCTACCTATATATTCTGTTAATAAGCACCGAGTCTGGGACTCACACTTCATGCCTCGTGGCCTGAAATGTATGAACGTAATGGTAAACGTTAAACTTCTACATGTATACGGGGAAAAACACTAAAATATGAGTCTGGAACTCTAGGAGTCTGGTGAGTCTGGGATTCTGTACTGTTAAAAACACTAAAATATGAGTCTGGGACTCTGGTAGTCTGGGACTCGCACTTCATGCCTCGTGGTACAACAACAAATCAAAAAAAAAATCTTTTTAGTAAAATAAATAAAATCAAAACAAATACGTAACAACGCTTTCAAACACTTATCTATTTTACTACGACTTATCGTACGTTCGACATAGTAAATACTAATAAAAATAGATAAGATTCGAATACGTAACTACACTATCTGTCTACTATGACGTATAGAACTATTTTGATATCGTAAACGTACTATTAGTATCTGTATATATATATGAAAATATCTATCAATAGGCCTATAGCTAGGCTTTATATACATAGAATTATATAT
>NW_014036573.1:0-2841 GCF_001186125.1 Sphaeroforma arctica JP610 | reverse complement strand
CACACACACAACACACACACATACATATACACACACAACAACACACATATATATACTCATACTATATATATATATATATATATATGAATACGCACACACACACACGTATATATATATATTATTTTTTTTTGTAAATTATTTGTATACAGATATGTATATATATGCATATATATATATATATATATATATTAATATACGTGTGAATGGAGAACGATTTGTTATTGCATTGTATCTACACACTTTTAAAGCTCATGAAATAACATAGTTGTGTGTTACATTACTGCATTTCTACCGCGTTGTGCGTCACTGACACACCTAAACCCTTGCTCCGTGTATAGAACTCGCAAATGCATACGAAACACTTAGATGCGCAAAGAGCCGGTATATATACGACTTACAAGGACACGGGGTGAATGTACCTTCGGAAGGGGCGCTGTCAGATCTAGTGCATCACATATATAACGAGTTCTACGAAGGGGAATATGCAACTCTCCTGGAATTTGTGGAGCGAGTAAACGCGGAACATCCTGAATTACATATTGAGCCCAGGATTGTGGAACAGGTACGTGTTTCATATTTGGATTTGATTATGAAATATATCAAGCACGTCATTTATTGGCGATATATAGGAAGTTGCTTATGTGGTTATAGTTGAGTGAGCACGTGATTTTGTTTTTGGTCAATGGGGCCAACTACCTATAGTAGTATAACGGGTGGTATGAATGTGGTGCAAGTTACCTGCTGGTATACATTACGTTCAGATCAAATCGATGTCTTTAACCGCGGCACTCCGTAGATATCGACTGTACACATTTGCTGCACAGCTGCACTCCTCATCCTTTACGCCATGGGTGGTCTCAGCTCGCCCGACTCTGGGGTTAGAGTATACAAAGGTTCTGTGGCATAGTACATATACCAACACTCTAGTACATATGCCAACACTCTAGTACATATACCAACACTTTAGTACATATACTAACACTCTAGTACATATACCAACACTCTAGTACATATACCAACACTCTAGTTCATATACCAACACTCTAGTTCATATACCAACACTCTAGTACATATACCAACACTCTAGTACATATACCAACACTCTAGTACATATACCAACACTCTAGTACATGTACCAACACTCTAGTACATATACCAACACTCTGGTACATATACCAACACTCTAGTACATATACCAACCAACACTCAGTACATGCACCAACACTCTAGTACATATACCAACACTCTGGTACATATACCAACACTCTAGTACATATACCAACACTCAGTACATATACCAACACTCTAGTACATATACCAACACTAGTATATATACCAACACTCTAGTACATATACCAACACTTTAGTACATATACCAACACTCTAGTACATATACCAACACTAGTATATATACCAACACTCTAGTACATATACCAACACTCTAGCACATATACCAACACTCTAGTATATATATCAACACTCTAGTACATATACCAACACTCTAGTACATATACCAACACTCTAGTACATATACCAACACTCTAGTACATATACCAACAGTCGAGTCTGAATCTGAATCCGTATCTTCCAGGTCCTGCTTGAAACCAAGAAGTTGATCGACGACGTGGAAAACGCGTTTTCAGAAGTAAAAATAGAATACCGATGTGCCACTGTGATCCTCCGCGACATGCAGCAGCTGCAGTACCTCAATGTAGCCGGACGGCTGGCGTGTATGTTCAACATCACCAGGATACTGCTGGGCATGCCTGTCAAATTGTTCAAGGTAGGCTATATATATATATATATATGAAGACATACCAGGCATATCTGCGACTCATAGGGATGTCGTACAAAATACGCATTGTCTGGTTGCTAAGCAATATGTTCCCGGTGTATTGTATCTATGGCTTACATCATACTACTGAATCATGGTCTACGAAGCCTACTTTGTATTACTGAAGTGTTAGTATATCTAGTGACTGTGTGCTGCCAGCCACAGCGGGCCAGAAAATGCTGATGGTATATGCAATATATCATACATAAGAAGATAGTATGCACACGTTCCAGCATCAGTGTCTGGGGGAGAGAGCGCTAATGTGCGTGCTTCGTTTGCCAGCGGATTGTGTCTATGTTCCGCAATACGGCTGGTGAGAGAGCTAGCTGCTATGAAGTCGTCGCGCCTTGCGCTTAAGAACTCGAGTCATGCGCGTACAACAATTGGCCAGGCCTTGCCTACATCTATACAACATACACTCAATTGTCGTACTGCATATTAAATCTACCCTTTTTTTCTTTTTGATATCTAACGGGCAAATTTCTTTGTACGCCCACATTGGATTGCAGATCCCCGTGCCTCCCTTTGTATATAGAACGATGGACTCTGTCATGGCCCAAGCAGACACAGCGAAGTCATTTGCCACTAATGTGGCGTCGCGAGCCACAGGCGCCGTTTCGGGGTATGTGTTGTGCCCTTATTTGAATTCAGGTGTTATTTAACGGGATCCCGTGACTATATATATATTTATATATATACGTATATACATATCAATATCTGTATCTACATATAATATATATATATATATATATATACATATACATACACACACACATATATATATGCATATGTTCATATACATACACACACACACACACACATATATATATATATACTTATAGATATAGATATAGATATAGTTGTAGATATAGGTTTAGATATAGATATAGGTATAGATATATACATAAATCCATATATATATAGATATGGATATATATATATACAAACACACACACACACACACACGTACGCACGCACGCACACACACACGCACACATTTATATATA
>NW_014036574.1:0-2842 GCF_001186125.1 Sphaeroforma arctica JP610 | reverse complement strand
AACACACACATATATATATATATATATATATATACACACACACATATATATATATATATATATATATATATATACACACACACACACATATATATATATATATATATATATATATACATATATATACTAGACTTTACCCCAAGGGTATTTGAAAAACGAGCGACTCTTTCCGCCGGAGGCACCCTATCAGAACTTGCGCAATGCACTGCAAAACACAACGACCGCGTGAGTCTCTATACGTGTGTCCAATGGACCTATACCTACATCGACATCTACTTATACCTACATCAAAATCTATCTATAACACATCAACATCAACATCTTTCTATAACTACACCAACATCTACATATACCTACATCAACATCTACCGATAACTACATCAACATCTACCTATAACTACATCAACATCTACATACACCTTGTCAACACCCATGGCCCCAAGCCATAGTAGCTGCCCCCCACATACAAGCACTGTGCATGTACATACCTGGCAGTCGCACCATGATGTTCAAATAGCTATTCAGCGTTTTTTCTGTGAAACAGAAACCATAGGAAAGATCAGCAAGACAGGCAGGAAAGCAAGAAGCATGGAGAGGGCAGTGGTATACATCATGTGGTGCCAATACAGTGATGTGGGCTGCTAGTGTTGCGGGGACCGGTCTTCGTTTTCAATTGTGGTATATATACATACACATACACACATACACACGTACACAAACACATACACACGTACACACACACATACACACGTACACACACACACACACATATATATATATATATATATATATACAACAGATGTGTGAAAGGCAGTAGAATGAGTGCCACTACACATCATCAAACAGCAGCCACAGCTATTTACAGAATCACAACGCACTTTGCCCACTAATTGAACACTGCTAATACTCAATGGCTAGAGTTGGGCCACTAATTTGCCTTTACCAATGACTAGCCTGCACCAACGCGACAATGGCGGTGACCGTTGCTAGTGTGAGCATAAACAACACACCAGTACGCGCAGGGAATATAACACTAACAGAACAGCCACACGTAGATGGGAGTGTTAAGTACACTGTCCTGTGCGAATGTATGTGAGGCATGTATTGGTGGACTGTAGCGGTAGTACATTACTAGTCAACACAAGGATGAGGATGTGTACTGAGAGGCGGATATACGTGAAGCATGTATTGGTGGACTGTAGCAGTCGTACATTGGTTTTCTTGAAACCAGTGAAAATAGTCTATGTTACTCCTAACGTCTGCTGAGGTTATAAAAACACTAATGAGCAGAGAATACATGGGGAATGGTGTCCCTGGGACCACATCCTAAGAACAATCACTCACCGGTCGAGGATGACATAAGGCCGTGCTTCATAAGGGTAAGGAACACGTAGTCAAGACCACCTGTGGATGGGGAAAGAAAGCCGTGTGAGGGGCAGCACTGGTCATGCAGAATGTATCATATACATTTGAAGATGACCTACAAGAGCTCAATATATATATATCTATAAATGGGAAATACATGCTAAACACAACAGATTTCAAGCACGCAAGTATGGACAAGTATACCTATACACAGAACAGATACCATGCCATTCATAGAGCGAGAATGCGAGGAGACGTAAAGCATCGAAACCAAAAGGAAAGCAGCTGATGTGTCAGTCCGAGGTAGATAAGTGTATGTGTGTGCATTCGATACGTGCTTGCCAATTGACCTACCGGGAACACCGTTCATGATGAAGCAGGTAGCGTTGACGCCCTTACCCCAGAACCAGCACTCGGCAATGACGCCCATGATAAGCACGTTGATGAGATGGTGCATCCAGTCAACCATGGTCAGTCCTTTGAAGAAGAGCTGTGCACGGAAAAGTCCAGACACGGTAGGTATGTGGTAGGTATATGGCTATTAATAGATCATTCGCGTACGCAGGTAGTGCACTGGGGAGGAGTGTTGTGATCAAACATGAAATGAAAGGCAGTGGATGGTGACAACGGTCGTGTGTGGGTGTAGAATTCAAACTCGTCCCTCTGGTACAACGACATACATTGATGAACCTGGAAACCCGGAAACCCTAGACGTCAGTACAAGCCTCAGACACTTGACAGATACAACATAACTGAGTATTCCAGATAAATAGTGTACACCCAGTTTCAAGGTACAGTGTAGGTGAAACTCACCACGCCAACTACTAACGCACGTGGTTAGATAACATGCTCACCTCACACAACATGCATGCATCTACATGCAGGGTACCAGATGTGGTGGATGGATGCTTACTTACCACATGGTACAGGTGTATGGCCCAAACCAGCGGCAGACACGAGTGCTCTACCCGTTGGTCGCCATCAATAGGGTTTAGGAAGACGTCGATGAAGTCCTTGTACACTATCACCACTACCCCTGCGTTGATCAGCGCGTGCAGAATGAAGTATCTCTGTTTTGAAGCAAAACAATGGGCGCGATTTGAATGGACATACATGGGCACACACACACACGCACAAAATATTCATATACAAATACATACATACATACATACATGCATGCATGCATACATATATATATATATCTCTCTTCTAATGCACGTGAACAGAAAAGCGTTGATATCTACGTGCAGGATGGAGCATTTCTGAACCAGGGATAAAAAAAGAGCGAGATTTGGAAGTGCAAATATACGTATACAAATGTACCTATCTATATTGACACGCAAAAAAAACAACACACCAATTTATACACCCCGTATATATATATATATATAAATAATGGTCATATTTATAATTACACCTGCGGGCAAGTTTACATATAGAGATGAATGTATTCCTTCGTACACACACAAACACACAC
>NW_014036575.1:0-2842 GCF_001186125.1 Sphaeroforma arctica JP610 | reverse complement strand
GTATATATATATATACAAATATATATATATATATTGTAATATGGGGTGTGGTCTACAGACAGTAGTGAGCTTGAAGGCTCGTGTGCAGAACTGAATTATGTTTAGTGCATGCTTGATGGTTCGGGTGTATGTTGGGTGATTTTGTTAGAGTGATGGAGACATGGAAAAATGTTGTATATCTTATGATATTGGTTTATGTCTACAGCTGATTTGGTAAGTGTAGACCAATAGAAGAAGAGCATAAAACATTTAGTAGTGTAGTGTAATAGTATGATGGAATACATAGCGAGAAGGGCAATGTTGCGTCAGTACCCAGAGGGTCTGACGGCAAGCAATGTCTAGCTATAGGTATATATGTCAAGGTTGTGGGATGATCAGTCCTCACAACCTTGTAAGCTATTACACTACTTTGATCCTATAAAGTACAAACGTTGTTTCACTCTAAACCGTTCGTGAACTAAATAAGTTACTCACAATCGAAGTATTAGCTGTATAAAGTAAGCTAGTGAAAGAGACATTTCAGCAACAATGGATTTTAAGAAATTCAGTGGACATCGACGGGAGAGTTTTTCGCAGCACCGTATGGAGACGGTGTCGAAGGTAAAAGGGTTGAGGACTTTTGGTAATGTGAAAGGAAAGGATTAGGAGAAGTTGTTGGCACGAGCTAGGTGCTTAATGGAAAACGCCTACACCCAACAAATTCAAAACAGAGCATTGGCCATGTTGGGCCCGGAATTGATGCAGGTTGAGATGAGTGGTGCGTACTGTCACGAGAGGCAGCAATCTTGGAGCTTTGTCACCAGTCACCAGCAACGCAGCTTAGGGAGAGGGCTGAGAGCATTGTGTTGGAGGACAACGAAGAGGAGCCGTTTAAGGTGGTTCGTGAGTTTGAGGACTATGCCTTCATGAGCATTGTTGGGTGGCACCTGTTTGAGCTGATTGGGAGTCGTGCTTCTGCAGGGGAGGATCGTGATACTGATCCGTTGGATCCCTATTCGCTGATGACGGGCGACAGGGTAGGCAGCGTAGCAACTACAAGAAATACCACGGCAACAGCTGCGGCAGGAGCAGCAGGTGACCCGAGAAGACAGCTTGGGCAGCAGCTATTTGGTGCCATGAAGGATTTTGTTCTGGCTCAGAGGGAATCTGCCCGGGGGAGCCACAGCTACTTGAATACTATTGGAAGATATGATAATATCAGAGTGGGCCTGGCGAAGATGACAAGTCGGCACAACAACTCAGGTATTCTGGCGGATTATATGAGTCAGGTGTCGAAGTTCGGTACACTGGGCCGGTTTGCCACAGGGCTATTGCATGAATTTCCAGAGTTTATGAAATTTGTGAGAATTGCTTTGGACCAACTGCATGAGGCGATGCCGAGGTTTTGGGACACCCTTTTTGGAAGTGGCACCAGAGACTGCAGCGGTGCTAAGAATGCATTATCGTCAGGGAGGCCTAACCTTTGTGGTAGGGCACTTTGACGTGCAAGAGAAGGTGTCTGCATCGTGTAGGCATGCAGCAAGAGGAGTACCACCTCGGAGGGTGTAGGCCAATAGGTCGGCATACCAGAATGAAGGTGGTCAAGATAGAGATGGGGTGCAGGGAGATGTAGCATCTACTGGCACCAAGCGAGGCTTTGAGGATGTTGATTTAGTAGCCACTATTACCAGACTGGGCTATGAACTGACTAATGGGTTCTTCTTCAGAGGTAGGTGCTGTAGGGGCAGCAGTGTTAGACAAAGCCATGGCTGACAGAGGTAGTGTCATCGCAGGAGAGATAGGAGGGATTCCTATAACGGTGTATGCAGATTCGGGTGCTACGCCCAATCTAATTACGAAGGAGTTGGCAAGCAGAGCTGGTCTGGATGTGGCTAGATATATGGGTCTGCCGTTTGAAGGTGTTGCTGAGATGGGAACGGTTGCACCCTTAGGGGTGGTTAAGACACCAGTGCAGATGACGAGTTGGCACGATCGATTCTTGCAACCTGTGCTGAGGATGCTGGTAGTGGGTTCGCTACCGATGATGACGGATGTGTTGATTGGTCACGATACCATGGTTAAGGATGGCCTAAAATTGATGTTGGATAGCAGTAAGCGGTTGGCGCTAGTGCAGAATAGAGATAGGATGGACCTTTTGTTACATGATGAAATGAAGCCTGCACTGGTAGCGAGAGCAGTGTTACCAAGGAAGCAGGTGTTGGCCAAGCTGGAAACTGTGCTGACACCAAGGCAAGGATGGAGGGTAAGGGCTTTGGCTCGAAATTGTCGTCCATGGAAAGCTAAGGCAGAGCGGAATGATACGCAGGCGAGGATGCGGCGTCAGATGAATATTGCACATGTAACGGGTGCGTTGTCTAGTGTAATGCAGAAGCAATATGTGGCAGCAGCGACAACGCATTTTCAGGTGATGAAGGAAGGTGATGAACGGATGCGCCAGGAGGACGAACTGTACCTGGTTGAGGAACACATTCTGCCCCGGATTCTAGTGGTGTTAGCGCCAGTGGACTTACCGGTGGGTGACATAGGCACAGACCCAGGTGAGTTGAATAAGGACTTTCAGTTGTTCGATGAAGGACCGTTGAGGGTGTTGGGCAAGGAAATTGGGCTACCGCAAGCTGACATTGAAGCTATGGTGGTAGCTATAAAGTCGATTGCTTACGACAAAAGGAATTCGACTTTTGTGAATTTGCCTGATGTTGTATTGCGGGTGCGCGCTGATGCGGTGCCGCAGTACCATGTGTACAGTCACAAGGATATGGATGCCCAGGAGATCTTGAAAGTTAAGATTGGTGACTGGAATCGAGGTGGTATTTCGAAAAAATTGACCAAGTCAGAGATGAAA
>NW_014036576.1:0-2846 GCF_001186125.1 Sphaeroforma arctica JP610 | reverse complement strand
TATATATATATATGTGTGTGTGTGTGTGTGTGTGTGTGTGTGTATAAAGCACTACCTATGCAAAGCATACTCCACAACATTGATCAGAATACACATCATGGCATGGTATGAGAAAATATTTAGATGCACGTTTAATTAGCTTTGTCTCAGTTGTCGATAACCACCTGAGAATATTTCAGCAGGAAATGCATAATCACATACTTCACGCCATTCAAGTGAGGGTTATATGCTCACTAGTATATATAAGTACTTGTATATCTGCCTGTCGAATTTAAGACTGGTGCATATGATCCCTGTATATTCTCGTGGACATCATAGTGATAATTCATAACTGCTTATCCGCATTCTGTTTCTGCGCATGGAAGCAAACTACTTCTGCAACTTATATGACTATAGCTCGCTGTAACTTCACTCGTTTGGGTGAAATAACACATAAACAACTCTGACTGTGAATCCACTTCAGATTTGTAAACAGTACTATTATTTGCGATGTCAGTTGTGTAGATGCTTACTTGCTGGACACCGCATTCTAGCCACATACACCTGTATAAAGACATGATAACTTGCATCCCACTCTATATTTCTTGGCAGAGGTACACACATGAGACACAGTGACATCTCAAAAGCTCGTACGTCCCCACTTCCCAGACATACCATATTAACCTCCGCAAGAAGACAGTCCTTGTCAGTGCTTGACGTGTCGCTATGCTGGAATGCTATGTAGTTTTCTCACAATCTCCATTTGTTTACATAAATATTTATTTATGAAAAACGCGTGACAATCCACAGCAAACTGTGAAAAGCGGGCATTTCGCACTTCAACAAAAAAAAAAATTTATATATATATTTATATAGATACATATATATATATACTTTCTAAAATAAAATCGTTTTATATATTTTTTTATTTCAATTCTAAGATCTTGTCATCTTCTCGTGGTGTAGGGGTTATCACATCATGTTTACACCGTGAGGGTCGTCAGTTCGATTCTGGCCGAGAAAATCCTCAAAAAGCAGACTCACATCTGCAGAGACTTTTTACAAATTTATATACGTTTTATTTTATTTACACCGATTTTGCGTGATTCTGGAGATCGACAAGTTGTGATATACATTATGCAGCAGTCAGAACTGGCGCGTCCTTTGTCCGTATTTTGCAAACCCCGCTATGTTGTCTGCCAGAATCAGCACCTATGTAGGATTGGGATACGTTGCTTTTGACCTTTTCCCTGTTCGAGAACATACGATGAGATAGTCTAAGGAATACATCAACTGGCCCGCAAATACTACTGCTCATTAGTAGATAGTAGGATTTGGTTTTAAAGTTGTGGATATTGAAAGCGTGAACACATACGCGTTTTGAGATCGATATATGTATCGCAAGCGACGGAAGGATTCTTAAATGAGGCATTTTTATTTGGATACACGCTCAGTAGTTTGTGGTAATTCACTGTGTAACTGCCTTGCGGTTCGTATTCTTAACGTTATCGTAGATTATTTAGTGTTGATCGATTTTATCAATGAGATTATCTTAAAATTGAATTTTTGAGTGATATGAATTCCTAGAGTTGGTTGGGTCCGAACAAGTGCGATAAGCAACAAGCTTGTCAGCATGTCACAACTGGTATATGTAACGAGCGCTAATCTGATGAATTTACATAACAGCTCACACAAGAAACTCAAATTGCCCAAACGAAATAGTTCAATTTCTATCTGCGATGATCCTAGGATTATGAACTTCACGTCGTATTTTAAATATTGGGGGGCTGTAGGACCTATTGGAACAGTTCAAGGTGGTATCGATTTGGACTTTATGCTTGCAGTGAGTATGAAAGTAGGTATTTGTATACGACTTTAGATGTAATAGACCTCATTTTATGTATTTCAAATTGGATACGCTGGCTCAATCTCTCAGGAGGTGGCGTAGCCCGTATGCGACCGTACTGTTATGGACAATAGTGTAACGTATGTAAATGGCTTCTGTATAAGTAGTTGTAACCACTCCGAAGACAAACAATGTCTATATACATGAGTTCTAATATTTGGCCGGACAGCTGTGTCATGAACCCAGATTTGAACAGAATCGCGTCAATATGAACTATGTTTCGATATAGAATTCAATTCGGTATGTCCCCTAACAATAGTAGGTGTATTGCTGTCAGTCCTTGGTAGTGAGACAACCGATGAAGAGATTTTAGACTGAGACTTTCATCTATATAATTTCGCTGTTATCACTCACTACTTCGGTCTATATTTATTCAAGCTGTTAACAACTCGGATTAAAACGATGTCGATTGGCCAAATCACCTGTCCGACGTGAGTCTAGACTACAAAGAAACAACATAACAATAAATCAGTACAAGGAATGAATTGTTTTCGAGTCGCCTAGTAATGGTGAGTGTAGGTATGAATACCAAGAGGCATATTACTTTCATACTTGCTTGAAGAGCAGTATCGTGTATAGATGTATAAGTGCCGAGGATGAAACGTTGTTTCTGGTATGGTAAGCTTGTTCAACACAAGCTGTCTGTACTGTAAAGAACGGGCCTTCGACATAGTAGAAGCACGTGTTTTAGAAAATATAGTGTTGATCGAAATACTCTAATAGCATCTATCAGTATACATCAGGCTATAAAGACTGCATCGTAGGCAGTAGGTGGTTTTTTCTTCTTCAATACATGGTCTCAGATGAACGAGAAGACTGGTGTATAACCTAATTCTCGCAGGGCAAGATAATATACTGCGAGATAGGAAAAATTAAGTCCTCCTGACCAGCCAACTAGATGTGCCCGCCTATGCCTTAAATAGGGAGGCCAGGTACAAAATGATGGGGTTATAGATGCAAT
>NW_014036577.1:0-2847 GCF_001186125.1 Sphaeroforma arctica JP610 | reverse complement strand
ATATATATATTGTATAGTTATATAAATAACATGCATACACTAACACACGGTGACACAAAAATAACTCTTGGATACATATACTACGCACACTCTATAGGTACAAACATACACATCCCACACACGCGCACGTACAGCACGCACACAAGTTTAAACCCAAATTGCGAGTCGACGCTATACGTAAAGCAAGTCGGCCACATTCCGATTGTGGTTCGAAAGTCAATCCCTTGATCGACGCATAAACACACACACGCACACACATACGCCACACATGCCCTTCCACGGTCACACACACATGCCCGCCATGGTCACTGATGGAGAGTATATTAAGCCATACCTCCAGCAGGCTAGCCACAATATCTGGTTGGTCGGAATTTAATTCTTTAATTGCCACGGGAGAATGTTCGGCACCTTCGTGCAGTAGGCCACCGTACACGACTCCGAAGTTCCCTTTGCCGAGTAGTTCTATTTATAGAATGTAATTAATGTAATTTGGTAGGTATAAGTCCCAAGTGAAGCGTTTGGACAGTAGAGTGTAATTGGGAATTATCTTGGATCGCATACACAAGTGGAAGACAAAAGTCACAAGTATGCATCTATACATTGTAATATATACACTGATCTAATATGTCTATACTGATCTAATATGTCTATACCACACGACACAAGTATGTTTCTATGTTAGTAGGTACACCTACCTAATATTTGTATACCCTTGGGTTTATACACGGTCAGATACACAAATGTATATATGCTTAGTTGCTACATTTACCTAATTTCTCGATACCACAAGATATAAGTATATGTCTAATATATGCATAGTAATGTACACTCACCTAGTTTCTCTATAAACCAGACAAACGTATGAATCTCCGCATAGTACGTACACTCACCTATATTCTCGATACCACAAGAAGCATGTATCTCACTATACATTGTGATGTATGCCCATCTAGTTTCTCTATACACAACCAGAGAAGTATGTATCAAAGCACTGTAATACATTCACACCTAGTTTCTCTATACACAACCAGCGAAGTATGACTCGATGTACTGTAATACATTCACACCTAGTTTTCTATACACAATCAGAGAAGTATGCCTCGATGTACTGTAATACATTCACACCTAGTGTTTCTATACACAATCAGAGAAGTATGTCTCGATTACTGTAATACATACACACCTAGTTTCTCTACACAAAATCAGAGAAGTATGTTTTTATCTACTGTACTACATACACACCTAGTCTTTCTATACCCTCGCGGTTGATAGGACCGAACTTTCTCCGGAAGCTCTCGCGCACTTTCATCGCAGCCGGTGTGTTGATCGGTGTGTCGCTGAATATGGCGGGATGGCGAGAAATAGTCACACGCGTTAAAAATCACACTCGAGTTAAAAAAATTCTCACTTACGTTAAAGAAAAAAATCGCATGACAATCACATAAAGAGAAAATCAATCATACTTGTGTTAAAAATAAACATACCCGTGTTAAAAAGTTCGCACTTGAGTTACAATAGTCACATTTATGTCAAATATTTCACACGTATGTTGTGCACAACCACACTTACATTATAAAAAAAAGGCACTTAGATTAGAAAAAAAAATTGCGGAAAAATAGTAACACTTCGGTACAAACAAGCACACTTATGTTAATATTATGTTCTAGCCGGTTGCTTCCCCGTCCCCTTTGATCCTGACATTTTCACGGATATATATGTCCCATGTACGGATACAAATATATACAAACGTACAGGTACACAAATACAATCGTATCAGTACACACATGCCTGAGTGAGTCTTGACGGGAATGTTCGCAGTGTACCGTCTGTAGCACCATACTTCTCCATCTATTTCGACCACGACACATAGCTGTATGTAGATATAGTACAAATACAAACACCAGTATAAATGCAAATACAAATACAAATACAGATGCAAATACAAAGACAAATACAAATACAAATACAAATACAAATACAAATACAAATACAAATACAAATACAAATACAAATACAAATACAAATACAAATACAAATACAAATACAAATACAAATACACGAATACAAACTTAGAAGTATAGACATACCTGAATGGGCGTTGTGGGAGTGGTCTCAGTGTACCGCCTGTTGAACCATATTTGTCCTCAAACTCTTTAGACCACCTGTCCTCCACTTCGGTTTTCGGCATAAGTGCCGAGTTTGTGGGGCTGGGTATCGGCCGCGGCGACTGCATGGCATAAACATGGTTTATATGGGTGTTTCGAGTTTATAATATTAATAAAAAATATAATTTGTATACTATATATATCCATATATCTAACTAACTAGCTATCTATATATATATATATATACGCAGACACACTCGACACATAACACACACATACGTATAGCACTCACACACACACACGAGCGCACACATACATTTAATCATACATAATTGACTCCACACGAATAAGGATACACACATATCCCCCCCAGCTCTCCCCAAGGCTTATACACGCCCACACACAAAATCTCCAGCATACAGATACACAAATACACATAAACACACCTGTTGCTGACGCATCATGTTGGTAGTGGACTCCACATTGTCTAGTAGGTCCTTCCGCCTCTTGTGTCGGAGGAAGAAGTAGGCCCCTACAGCAGTAACCAAGAGCACTATAACAACCACAACTATACCTACAATGGCCCCCGTAGACATGCCACCGCCTGTGCTCGGCTGTGCATCTGTAGGAAGGCATATGGATGGGTGTCTACAAGTTTATATATATATATATATATATGAGTGTATGTATGTATGCATGTATGTATGTATGTATGTATGTATGTATGTATGTATGTATGTAT
>NW_014036578.1:0-2848 GCF_001186125.1 Sphaeroforma arctica JP610 | reverse complement strand
ATATATGCATATATATATATATGTATAGTATATTATTTATATATACATATATATAGTATATTATTTATATATATATATATATATAAAAATCTATATCTATCTAATTATATATACATGTATACAATTATATATATAAATGTACATTGTCTGTGGTTGTTTTTTGTGGCTGTCCAAAATATACATACATTAGTTTTCTGCACGCATATGTTTATATTTATATTCTAAGATCATTGCTATCAATATGTTGACCATCGTACTATCCTAGTAATTAAAATACTGATGTTAAATTGCATAGACGTATACGCATCCGATTATATATATATATATGTATGTATGTATGTATATCTGCACACAAATTGCGGATTTTGAGGGCAATCCATGAGCACTCTAGAAGAGTCTCTGGTTCGCTGAGCTCATCGATCGTTCATTTGGCCGTTAACTGTATCAATAGATCCGTTTCTCCTACATATCCAGTTTTCGATACTAAACAAACCAAACATCGTCCTGCGCAACGCGTTTATCAATAGGAGGAGACAGTCAACGAGTTGTCGCGGGCAGAAGACAGCGGGTTCACCGTGCTGGAGAGCATAACCAAGTACTTTGTCATGCGGGCCAAGTTAGCCTCAAAGGTGCTCAAGTACCCGTCCATCAAGGACTACCGACTGAGCGTCAACGAATTGGATGAGAAGGAATACATCAACCTCAGACTGTGCTCACAGGTGCGTGCGGGTGTGTGTAAGCGTTAGTTAGTTTGGTGTGTTGGTATATTTTTGTGTTTGCTGCTGGTTGAACGTGTTGATACATCATCGTATAAGGTTCTATTGATGTGATGTAAGTGCATTTGCACGAGAATAGGATATTTATATATATATATATATATATATATATTATATGTGTGTGTTTGTGTGTGGATGATATATAGCCACTCGACACTTCGTTCCCAGGTCGCTGTCCATCGTTTTCCCTTGCCAGTGCTTGCTTATGTCTTGTAGAAGATGTCTATTGCATAGCCAGTGTATCCGAATCATGTGGACATGAAACCAGAGTGCAAACAGCTCACGCTACTTCGCACAACCAAACAACTAGCAATGCCCTGTGTTATGAAGGTACGAGCTTAGGGATCGCTCCACGCTCAGAGTAAACGTTTATGCTGCTTTGTCCATTTCTTATAGTACGTTTATTCTGCTGCGCCCTCTTCAAATAGTAAACATTCATTCTGCCTCGTCCACTTTTTATAGTACGTTTTTCTTCTCCGTTGGCTTCCTATAGTACTTTTTTCTGCTCCATTTACTTATTACAGTACGTTTATTCTGCTGCGCCCAATTCATATAGTACACACTCATACTGCTTCGTCTACCACTTATAGTAAACGTTTACCCTGCCTTGCTCAACAGGATCTGCGCAATAACTACTTCATCCTTCACGATATGATCACTAAGAATATCGAGAAGATTAAGAAGCCGCGCAACAGCAATAACAACTCTTCGATGTACTAAAACGTATCTGTAATAGTCTGGATGTCAATAAAATATAGATTATAACCACACACGTGCGCCAACTCTAGAACGTATCTGCTAGTCTGGATGTCAATAAAATATAGATTATAACCACACGTGCAAAACTTAGGGAGTGCTTTCATTCCTAACGCATATACGGGGGATAGCTATCTGGCCTGAACTCTTGAGTGATGCGGTAGAGGAGAAGTTCGGTACTTAACTTGTGTGTCAGACTACCAAGACAGACAGCAGCACACAACTGGATGTTAGGTTGAGCCAGTAGACGAGACTGGTTCAGTATCTGCATTGGCAATATTGACCGCTTTACACACACCCGGGTTGCCTATGAGCCAATCTGTCGCGCGTTTCTGCACGTTACCATGAGCTCATACTACCTCTCCGCCATAACCATGGCCTCTGAGCTCATACTACCTCTAATCCATAACTATAGCCTCTGAGCTCATACTACCTCTAATCCATAACCATAGCCTCTGAGCTCATAATACCTCTAATCCATAGCCATAGCCTCTGAGCTCATACCACCTCTAGTCCATAACCATAGCCTCTGAGCTCTTACTACCACTAATCCATAACCATAGCCTCTGAGCACATACTACCTCTAATCCATAACCATAGCCTCTGAGCTCATACTACCTCTAATACATAACCATAGCCTCCTTGTCTTTCTTGGGAGGCTATGCCTTAACATAGGAGCATACCTGCTTTTTTAATGTTGTGTTTGGGTATTGACGATGGACTTCAGTTTACAAGTAGAAGCGACGACGCTGACAGCAAGTGGCCACTTGACAGTATAACTTAATACCGCGGCAGATACACTAGTATGTATATGAAACCTCGACAACTACAAGCGTACACGGGTAGTAGAACCCACGATGTTGGGGACCGCTCCTGGCTCAGTAGTAGTCTCAGCGGAAGATAATCAAACACTGACAGGTGCAAGGTTACACGCTACGCTAGCACGCAGGTCTTATTCATGACTAAATATTGCCGACGCGAGTGAGTCGCATGCCGAGCTCGGATATACACATGATATTCAGATCGCCAATCAGAAAATGCTGTAGTTAAAAGAGTGGACAATGTAATCTGTATTTAAATACGGCTAAATCAATAATCATAGCCTCCCAAACACACATGTTTGGACCTTTTATTAATATCTATTTCTAAAATAACAATAATAATAAAAATATGTGTTACATAGTTTACCGTCGTAATTTGCTAATTTTCATCTCAACTGGTTTTTTTTAATATGACCATATGGTGTGTTATGTTCGAAGGAGAATGAGACGGAATAGCCACTGAGAGTTACGTGCACACCATGACAGAGACATCAA
>NW_014036579.1:0-2848 GCF_001186125.1 Sphaeroforma arctica JP610 | reverse complement strand
GATCTTTACTCCGTAATGGGCAACATAACGTGATGGTAGCTTTATGTATATGAACATATTTTAATAGCTGGGCAATTAACTGCCATGGTGGATTAGCCCACGCATTATGTTGGGAGAGGTCTATTTGAAAGGCGTCTCCCATAGGATGATTTAAAGTCCTGTAATTCGATAGTTGTGCATTATGATATGCAGCAAACATATCTATGGTATGTGGCCCATATATCTTTTGAGCCAGTTCAAACCACCTGGGATTACACTTCCAGTCAGTGGCTAGTAACTCACGTACGGATTTATTAAAGTCCGGTACGAAGCGTGATAACATATCCGGTAAATGGTTATGTATACCTGGCAGATGTTTTATATCAAAATGAAACTTTGATATTGTATCATGCCAGCGACTCGGTAATTGCGAGTCGGGTTTCATCTCTTTCATATATTGAAGAGATTTCTGATCACACATCAGCGTAAATGCTGTTCCGTATAAGTAATCTCGAAGTGTGTTGGAGCTGCCACTATGGCTAATAGCTCTTGTTTAACAGTTGGATAATTCAACTGTGAAGCATTCATTGCTCGACTAAAGAATTGTATATATCTAGGTTTGTTATCTATACTGATATAATACTCCTCCTAAGGCTAAGTCTGATGCGTCCGTTGCTATTTCAAACGGCACGCCATCGACTGGCCCTTGTACAGCTGGGGTTTGTTGGACTGTGTGTTTGAGCGCTTTAAATGGGTCATCACACTCTTTAGTCCACAAGTCTCCTAGTTTGCCTTTATGACATCTTAAGTGTCCAAAAGGCTCAAGGTAGTCAGCTAAGTGTGGTACTCCATCTGAAAAGAAGTTTACAAACCCACACATGCTGTTAACATCTCTTCCTGTAGTTGGTGTTCGCCAATCCAACAGGTGTTCTACCTTACCGGGGTCGATCTTAATACCTTCCCCAGATATATGGTAGCCTAAGAGCTGTATTTCGCTCATCGCGAAGTGGCATTTCTTCTCGTTAATCTTGAAGTTTTGCTCATTGAGTCTCTTAAGGACTCGTCTGACTAATGCGGCGTGTTCGCCTGTAGTCTTAGAAAAGATGACTATGTCATCTATATAGACTTGCACGTTAGGCATGTCTGCAAACATTTCCTCCATTACTTGTTGGAAGAATGCTGGTAAAGAGTGTAACCCGAAAGGTACACCTCTGAACCTGTATTGTTTACCTTTCCACGTAAAACTAACGTACTTACGATGTGGTTCATATACCTGCATTTGATGGTATCCTTGTGTGAGGTCTATAGTTGTAAATACTGTAGCACCTTCCATCCTTCGCAGTAGCTCGTTAATACGAGGTAAGTGAAAGCTATGAGTGGGCAATAATTTATTTATCGGACTTATATCTAAACATACTCTGACTTTCTTAAGTGATCCGTCAGAGTTATGTTGGTCTACGGCTAGCAGTGCCAAGTTAACTGGCGTCTGTTGATAGTTAACTTCTATCACTCCATCTGCTAGCCATTTCTCAACTTGTTCTTTTACCACAGCCTCGTGTCTCCAGGATACATAGTTCCTTGAGGGACACTTAAACTGTGTAAAGTCCACCTTGGTTAAATCAAAGCTGACATACCCGTCGTTAAAACGGAATTTTGCCCAATCTGTGATCTTTATCTTCTTATTAACTAGAATCAGATCTATGATTTTGTCCGCAAAGTCAGGTATTAATGCCTTGACTGTGTCTGACGGGGGCTTATATGGATTCAGACAGTTATCGTCTGATTGATCCTTTAATGGATCTATGTTAGTAGGTAGACCAGTTCCGGTTATACCTAGAGTGAGTAAATCACTCATTCCGACTATACTGTCGTACTTCTGTGACATCTCAACTATCACAGCTTGAGTAGTGATACTCCTATCATCGGCCAGGGAGATTTTAACATCTGTGGCGATGGTATCACACGTAGCAGTTTTATCATCAGCTAAAATGAGATGAGTTGTTTGTGTTCTCCTTTCGATATCTTTCATTAATGCAAAGCGATCGGATATACATGAAATTTCTGAACCAGGATCTATCAACGCAAGGATTTTATTTCCATTGCAATATACAGGGATCATTACACGCTCATCTAAAGAGTCGTTGTATTGTCTGTGTAATGATTGTACCTGGTGGTACCGTCACTCCAACTTAATGTTGGGCTTTCAGTCACAAGACTTCGTGTGATAACCATTGGTCTTCTCACACTTGTCACACTTAGTAAGAAAGTGTGTACAGGTGGATGCATGTCTACCATTCCAATAACCGTTAGGGGTTAACTGGTACATGTCATGGCGTCGGCACATTTCTTGATCTCCTTAAATAGAGGTTCCATGTCCTTTGATCCTGCGCGTGCCCGTTTATTGGGTCGTGTTGTTAAAGTGGATTCGCGAGCACGTGTATGTTGGGGTCTCTCGTTTGAGGTCTGCCTGGATACGTACCCGTGATCGGTGAGCTCCCGCGGCTTCTTAACAGCCGCTTTTCCCTTCAATGTTACTCGATGTGCGGGAAAAAGAGTGGATACAGTATCATAAAACTGTTCCCATGTAAGTCAGGATAGATGAAACTTTGTTTCATGTCCCTTGTCTCGAGCCTCAGTCGCGTGTTTACGTCGCAACTCGGTGTACAGACTCTCACGGTCGTTATTCCCTATGTTCTTACAGAACACGTGCATAACCAGGAATTCGTACCATCGCTGTGCCTTGTCCTTTGTTATATCGGGACGTTTCAGGTCAGCGTCTAACTTCAGAATATAACTCTGAATGGGTGTGTTCTCGGCTGGTTCATTTAAAATTGAACTTAGCCCAGGGCTATGTATATCCTTTCTTAAC
>NW_014036580.1:0-2849 GCF_001186125.1 Sphaeroforma arctica JP610 | reverse complement strand
ATATATATAAAAGACAAACCTTGAAACCCTTGCTGAAACCCAGCCCAGGAACCATGCCTTTTTCTGATAGCATGGGGTCCACGAGTATTCGGTGCTCTTTCACTTCGATAAGCGTGCAAGCATTTCGTATTTGGTATATTTTCATCGTGGTGGCTAGTGTGGGAAGAGAGTATTCAATTCGTCTGTAGATCTGCGCCCGTCAAGCTATATCCTTGTTCGTTGAGATCGTTGAATGGCCCGGATATGTTAAGGTCGTCATATACTACGTTCAAACACCACATACATAGAATATAATAGTAAAGCAGTGTTACCACATAGAAATCTATCAACTATTTTTTATGGTAAAAGCCGTATAAAAAAGTATATTGGGCTCAGGATAAAATGACCATTAGCTTTCGGGGGTTTCAAATTTTTAGACCTCAGAAATTTGGAAGACGACTTTGATAAAATCTAAAAGGGACGGTGATTCGGCAAATCTTTTTTAGAGGGGAAGGGAACATATATGTAGTTGGAGTGCCGCGAAGGCATTGGCCCACTTCGAAGTCTGGTCACTGCTGGCGCTGAGTGAATATTTACTCTCGTGTTGTGTGTGGTATATCATAAGTTTGTTTCACAATACAAAACGCACGTATACAACTCACAAACCGAGTCACTTACAAAACGAAAGAGTCCGATTCGGACTATGGCATATTGCAGACTGCACACATTGTTGCTGAGGGTGTGATACGACTAAAGGCACACGACTGGTCACACCGCCACAGCTACAGACACTCGCAATGTACCACAACTGCGGGTTCGCACACACACAACTCTTCTACAGGCACGCATAAATTTCACACAAATACAGACACATGTAATATAAGCACATTCGGCCATTTACGCTCGACCCATCCCTACGAGTTATTTGTCACGCTTTCATAGGTATAAAAAGTCTGCGTAGAAAACCTGAACAGGCCAGTAATTCAGACTGGAACTACAACCACCGAGTACATAGGGTGAGAAGTATATGCGTTTATGCATTTGAATTACAAAAGCAACAATGCACGCAAATGCTGAAAGTGGCCAAGTCAGACAGAATAGTACCGCCAACGAAATTGAATCTGCTGGTGATGAATCGATGGCTATGAGCGCACGTCCAGTTGCCCCTGAAGACACGCAGGGTGCTCTCAAAGCGACACAAAATAACAAACCAAACGAAAATTCAAGTACCATGGACGATCCCACTAAAGAGATGACCAGCACAACGGACACCGCGGCACCTACTACCTCCGATGTAGGCCAAAATACAGACACAAACAAGACCACGTCTGACAGGACAGTCTCAGACATGGCAGACACAGACAACACAAACGCAAAGCATGCAGACGCAAAGCATGCAGATCCAAACTCTGCAGCCACGAAAGATGTCATTAAAACCTCCAATGCAACGGATGGGCCGACTGTGGGGGGGTTGATCCCCAGTGTGCGGGTGATAACACCGCCTAACCCTCCCGCAGCCGCAGTGGCTGAAGTCGGCTCTACACTTCCAAACATACGCACACCACAGCCACACGAAAGTGCACGGATACCCATGCCAGCCCACACACAACCCTCCGCACCATCATACATAGATACACAACAGAATACAGCGACCACTGCACGCACACAGGCACGCACACACGGGAGTGAACAGGCACAGTCCGCCGCACAAGAGACATCAGTAGACGGCTCCTCCAACGATGCCGTGGCAACTAGCAGCAAAGCAGCGCCAACAGCTGTCAGTGACATACTTGACAGGTCGACAGCGGACGCACCCGACCAACCGTACACAGACGATAGCCACACAAGCGATGGCAGTGCACAGGCACTCACACACGATAGCAGTGCACAAGCAGGCACTCGGCAGCACACTAGCCCTCCATCAGAGAGCACTACACTCGCAACCACTCCAAGGGACGCCTCCAAACCTAAGTATGCCATATCCAGCACCACGGACAACAAGGCACATCGTTCACATCCATATGCACAACCTACCAAAGCAACACAGCCACAGCTACTTCCACAAATGTCACAACAGCAACTACTTATGCTCAGGCCCATTTCCCCCAGACAGCCGTCACCCTCAGGATTCGAGGCCAGGAAACGCATCCATTCAGATCCCAACTCAAACGCAGCCATTAGCATGAGCATAACGCCCGCGGGCGCAAAACCCAAAGACAAGTCACGGTTCATAGGCATCAAAATCAACACGGACATGAAGGCGGCCCCCAGCCCAATTGCCAGTGCAGGGTCACGAGTGGATAGCAAGGGACAGACACCGCGCATTTACACGCCTCGAGCACACACCCCCAACAACCGATCCCCCCGGTCCCCACGGTCGGCCAGAGGGCGCGGATCCCAAGTATTCGTGCTCAACAAGGGAAGACAAGCCTCATTCCAGTGCTGTTGGAGTGGCTGTGGTGAGTTTGTGGGCGATCTCATGGACCACATCAACACAGTGCACATTGGCGTGGGCAGGGCTAAGTACGACTGTCTGTGGAAGGGCTGTGATCGCGGACGGGTATGTTGTATACGTACTATCTCGATTGCTCTGAGGTCCGAACAATAACCATGCTATGTACTTACTTAGCTGAATAGCATACTGCAGTCTTGCCTTTCTTCATTACATATATTCCTTTGGTCAGTTTAAAACCATACAATTTGAACGTACATTCATTCAGATTTAAAATGATGTTTATATATATATTATATATATATATATATTATACATATATATCTATATATATACATAAATATATACATATATATATATATAATATATATATATATATATATATATATATATATATACGCACCACTACACACACACA
>NW_014036581.1:0-2850 GCF_001186125.1 Sphaeroforma arctica JP610 | reverse complement strand
CGGGGCTATGGTTCATTTAGCCAGCGTTACACAGAATCTGACTGACTTAGAAGGGCTCGAGAGTAGAGTTAAAATAATACATAATTTAACTCATCGAGCATATGAGCATATTTATAAGATGGCTATTCGTGCAGGGCTTGATCACCCGGCGCTGAAGAAACCATACGTGAAGTATACCGACACTGTACTGATTGTGAAAAGAACCAGATCAAGCGCTACGATTGGGCACCCCTAAAAAGTGTGACAGAAGACCAACCGATGCGTCGAGTCATAGTCGATTTGGTTAAACTCCCGCGATCCAAGCATTTTGGCGATGTATGTATCTGTCATTTCTTATGTGTGGCTTCGGGCTACAACTTGCTTTATGCAATACCGAACAAACGCCCGCAAACAGTGGCAGAGTTATGCTATCACGTCTTTAATGACTTCGCTTTACGAACTAGATCGTACCTTCACGTACGTCCGTAGTCCTAAAAGCTACTGGGGGCTATGTAGAAATACGGCGTCCGGTCAGTCTAATATATCAAGATCAAATTTGATAACACATTGGTTTTTATTTGTATTTTAAATAATTTAATACAAGTTCTTCTTCCAATATTTCCAAAGTGTTCTAAATTCACTTTGATGGCTCCAATAGCCTGAGTATTTGGTATGACTCATTTACTTGTACCTATTTGAGACGATAGTAGATGTAGGATATTATAAACTAAATTTTATAGTATCTGAACTACTACCTACAGGTTTTGGTCTTCCCGCCAATCTCCAAAATCCAATAAGTTTTTTCTTTTTTAACTTTTCTTCAGGTGTAACTTTATTTATATTAGATAATATATCAACTTGACTTACGTACTTATGTTTATCTACAAATTAGACATGTGGTCATGAACACTTAGTACTTCTAGTGAAATTTATTCAATAAAGAACAGCTAGAGGTATGTCCTGTGTGATCGAGTATATTAAGGCTCTTACCAAGAGGCAGTCCCGATCATTCTTACACAAGCTGCCACTGCTAAATCCTAACTGACATAAATTGTATCTTAGGTTATAACATAGTTTAAAACATAGAAATATCCATCGAAGTTTACATCTCGTGAATATCTACCATCGTCGTAGTCGCGTCTATTGTACCTATCTACTCGGTAGTCCTGTCGGTCCTGATCATCGTTATTATCGTAGCGGTATTGGTAGCTGTTGTTTCTGTTGTACTGTTCCACACGAGTACGGTAGTCACGATTCGAATCCGGTCGGTGATGCTTGTCATTGTTCTTGGACTTAAAATCTGTAGTCTCTCATGTCATGACGAGGACCAGATTTGTCAATCCGTCGATCGTAACGTTTACGACCGTCGTGGTCACGACCCTGATTATGTGGGTTATCAGCAACGCATGATTTGGATAGCGCTTGTAGCTTACGGCATTGCCCGATGGAATGCCCACGATTATTGCAGAATTCACAATTCCCTGTCGATATAGCTGCATGCGCACCGTGCACAATGGTTGATGGGTCACTTTCATCTGGATCCAATGCGACGAGGTACGTGGTGAGCTCATCATACGACATGACCATCATAGCGGGTGTCTTCAACGTAATTTTAACAGTCTGATTATCGTCGTTTACAGCCTGCCGTAGAATAGCGCATTAGACTTCGTACCTCTGGCGTTTTTGAATTTCACAAATGCCGTGTTGTGACGACTGATAAGGCTGGCGTAAGATTTGTTCCGTTCTTGCGTGATGCGATTCAATTTTCCTTCTAATGTCTGGATATCATCTTTGGTCAAGGCTTCAAACTTGCCTTTCAGTGCGGCACAAGCTTCCCACGGCTTATCAATAAATTGGCTGATTAACGGGCTGGGGCGGAAAGATTACCTCACCCGCCGGAAGTGTGTCAACATCTGGTGAGATAACAGGTGGCTCGTCCTCCAAACCAGCTGCATACTCAGGCCCCCAGTGCCAAGGGGTACCTTCTGAAATCCATAGAAGGGAAGAATGCTGGGAGGTCCGCAGTATCACTGAGTAGGTCCGCTTCAAATTCCAATAGCTCGGTGAGGTATGGTGTCTGGCCCATGGTGAGGGGAGAGACACCTTCGCCTTCATCCTCTGGGGCCGGTTCACGAGCGGGTGCATACTCGTCACTCGTGAAGTTCGGTGGTAAGAGAGGCACCGATTGTTGTGGAAGTATCACATTCTACTGCGACATGTCTGTGTCCGCAGTGTGGACGTTCGCAGCGAGAGGGAGGGGGTCTTTCATCTCGGGAGGTACTGGTTCCTCCGCCACAAGGGGATGCGGGTCATCAAGGGGCGGTCAGTTAGTCGCCAGCGGGTTTAAAATAGTGCGTCCACGATCAGTAGGTCCTCACCGGATCCGATCGAGTTCAATCCAGGTGAAAAGGAAATCCTGTCCAGGAGTTGCTACCGGGGTTAATTGTGGTGGTGCCACTATTGGTGGGTCAAGGTCCACCACTGGTGGGTCCGGAGTGGGCATTTCATGCTCGCACGAGTGTGAGGAGGCCGCAAAACACGAGATGCTGTGGTACTCATGGCTCAAGTGGCGCATAGAAGGAGGGGCAGAGACACATGGCCCAACCGTGCGCCAGAAGGACCCTGGGACCGGATAGCGGAAACGCTGGTTGCTACGCAAGTGTACTAAAAGGCTGTATTTCCATGGGGGTGGACCCACTGCTCCAAGGCCCCGTAGTAGGAACGTGTCCGCCGCATTCTGGATCACTATCTCGCGAGTGTGGTATACTAAATACTGCTGGCATCCATTTGGCATGAGGTCAAAACGGAATGCACAAAACCACTGAGGCGTTACGAAAGGACGTAATGTGGTGCAGAACGTCATTCTGTAAA
>NW_014036582.1:0-2851 GCF_001186125.1 Sphaeroforma arctica JP610 | reverse complement strand
ATATATATTGACTGTACATACAGCCATTTGAAAAAGCGTAGACCAACCCACAAGTACCATATCCAGAATATATCCACACATACAACAACACAATACGATTATACACGCTCTCTTTCATTGCGCCCTCACACATACCCCCCGCAGTAGCCTTCTCCTTCTCCGCGTGTCTCTCTGTGCGTGTGCGTGTACGTGTGCGTGTCTTGCCCGCATTCACAGCCGACAAACATGTGAACCTGTCTTCTTCTTCTTCTTCTTCTTCTTCTTCCTTGCCCTCGTCCTGTGGTTCAGCTGTGTGACTACCCTTCGCCATGTCCGTGTTCGCTCTGAGTATGTCTTCCGTCAGCACCGACAGCGCGTGTTGTAGCGTGTTGTCGTCGCAGAGAGCTTTCCCACACACATACGCCTCCAGGCCCTTCGCACGCCACATCCCCTTGTGTGCGCACACACCGCCGAAGAGTATCAGAGCACGCACACACACTCCGCTGGGGGTGAAGCTCAGGTTGAATGCGGCGTTGACGGCTGCGTGGGCATTGCGTTTACGTGATGCCACCTGTGGATGCAGGTGAGACGGGACAATGGTGTGTGAGAGAGAGGATAGTGAAGGCAAAAGAATGTGTGTGTGAGAGGGTAGTGAAGGTAGAAGAATGTGTGTGTGAGAGAAAAGTGAAGACAAAAGAATGTGTATGGGAGAGGATAGTGAAGACAAAATAATGTGTATGGGAGTGGATAGTGAAGACAAAAGAATGTGTATGGGAGAGGATAGTGAAGACAAAAGAATGTGATTGGGAGAGGATAGTGAAGACAAAAGAATGTGTATGGGAGAGGATAGTGAAGACAAAAGAATGTGTGTGGGAGAAGATAGTGAAGACAAAAGAATGTGTATGGGAGAGGATAGTGAAGACAAAAGAATGTGTTTGGGAGAGGGTGGTAGAGGCTGAAGGGTGTGTACGGGAGAGGATGTTTGTCTTCGCGTGTTGATGGTTACACGGTTGTGTACAGGTAACAAGGAGTGGAATACAACCCCCCCAACTAGCACGCGCAGAGTGAAGGAAACGACACCCGGGATGGGCCAGGGATTCAAAGATACAGACACATACACTTCTGCGCTATACAGCACACGGGGGACTGAATGGTGTACACGTGTGCCAGACAAGGTCTCCCATCCGCAATATCAGATATATATGAGTGTATACTAACATCTATGAACACCGCAATATCAGATGTGTGTGTGAGTACGCTAGCATCTGTGAACATGCTAAGCCTCACCTTGTACGTGCGGTAGACCTGGCTGATGCCGGTCTGCTTGATACTGGTGGGTTGGGGGATGAAGCAGCTAACGACGATATCATTGGATGCGAAATCGTGGCTATTAATATCTACCAATGAGATTGTCCGGCGCGTAGTTTTCTGTTTGTCCGTGGCACTGCATCAAAACGAACACATGCCGCAGAGAGTCACTACGCGATTGCAATACAATGACTTCCATACGATTGTCTGATAAGCATACCTGATGGGTGTGGGAGAGGCTATTGATATCTACCAATCAGATTGTGGGAGAGGCAAATGATATCTACCAATCCGATTGTGGGAGAGACAAATAATATCTACCGATCAGATTGCAGGTGAGGCTATTAATATCTACCAATCAAATTGTCCGGTGCGAGTTGTTCTGCTTATCCGTAACGTTATATAACTAACGAATAAGTGCCGCAGCGAGACATTACTCGAGTACTATAGCGCAAGCATACATGTGCATACACACGCATACATACATACACGCAGACTTATACTCAAGTACGCAAACATACACGTGTACATCCATATATATACACACGCATACGCACACACACGAACACGCACACACACGCACGCATACATACACGCGTACATATACACATGCACGCATACACAAACGCACACGAAACACACGCACGCATACATACACGCATATATACACACAAGCACGCACACAATACACACACGCATAAATACATACATACATACACACACACCTACACACATGCATACATTCTTTCATCCATGCTCACATTACACACACATACCAAGCCCAATCCAGTAGTCCGCTGAGCGAGCGAAGCACACAGCCGGGGCTATTCTGTTCGCGTGATTGAATGGTAACGGTGGCACCTGCACCCGCCAACACCACCAACACATCCGACACAAAGTCAGGGTAGTGACACGCCATCATCACATTGCCAGCCCACGACCCCGCATTACGCACCTGGTGTGCATTGGGGCGTGAAGGGAGATGGTTGGGTGTGTGTGCGGATAGTACGCGTGCATAAAGGTGAAGTGTATGTGTATAGTACGCTTGCATTGGAAGTGTGTGTGTGTGTATAGTACGCATTCATAGAGGTGAAGTGTGTGTGTATAGTACGCTTGCATTGAAAGTGTGTGTGTGTGTATAGTACGCGTACATAGAGGTGAAGTGTGTGTGTATAGTACGCGTACAAAGAGGTAAAGCGTGTGTGTATAGTACGCTTGCATTGGAAATGTGTGTGTGAATAGTACGCTTGCATTCGAAAGTGAGTGTGTGTGTATAGTACGCGTGCATAGAGGTGAAGTGTGTGTGTATAGTACGTGTACAAAGAGGTGAAGTGTGTGTGTATAGTACGCTTGCATTGGAAGTGTTTGTGTGTGTATAGTACGCTTGCATTGGAAGTGTGTGTGTGTGTATAGTACGCTTGCATTGGAAGTGTGTGTGTGTGTGTAATACGCTTGCATTGGAAGTGTGTGTGTGTGTCTATAGTACACTTGCATTCGAAGTGTGTGTGTGTGTATAGTACGCTTGCATTGGAAGTGTGTGTGTGTGGATAGTACGCGTGCAATA
>NW_014036583.1:0-2851 GCF_001186125.1 Sphaeroforma arctica JP610 | reverse complement strand
TATATATATATATATATATTCTACTATTGATTTCATTTCATTATCATCTTGCGCTTACAGTGGAGAATCAGGGGCAGGCAAGACGGTCAGTGCCAAGTACTGTATGCGGTACTTTGCCGTAGTGGGTGGGAGTGGTGGTGAGAACACTATGGAGTCTCGTGTATTGGCCTCGAATCCTATCATGGAAGCCTTTGGTAACGCAAAGACCACGAGAAATAATAACAGTTCCCGCTTCGGAAAGTACATAGCCATCCAGTTCGAGAAGAAACATCACTCCATCACCGGGTATGTGTATGTCTGGTTAGTGTAGGTGCGTGCCTGACTGTCATGTGTGTGTATGGTTATTCTATGTGCGTGTGTGGTTCTTATATGTGTATTTCTGGTTATATATTGTTTGTGTGTCTGGTTATTTTATTTCCGATGCAAATATAAATGCTTTGCTTAGTTGTATGTCTGGCTTAAACTGCACAGGATATACGAATATTTTTTCTTATACACGTTGACTTTGTGACCGCCAAAATTTAAAGTATATCCAATCTGATCGCAGGTTCTTACTGGTTGTAACATTTATATTAATATATATACAAATAGATATATATCCTAATTGATCATTTTTCTTTAACCTCTATTCTAATATAAAGTGCCCTGGTATACACCTATTTACTGGAGAAATCGCGAGTGGTTTTCCAGGCCGAGGAAGAGCGTTCGTATCATATCTTCTACCAGCTGTGCGCAGCCTTCTATGAAACAAATGACCCTGAATTGGAAGGAATGGGATTAAAACACTGCATGGAGTTCAACTACATCAACCAGGGAGACGCCCCTCTAGTAGACCGTATGGACGATGCAGAGGAGTTCCGAGAAACCAATAAGTAAGTGAGGCCTGTTTTCTGTGTCTTCTATATGCATGTATTATATATATAAGTATATATTGTGTCCGTGTGGGTATAGATCTATGTATTATTCTTGTATGATATGAGTCGATCGCCTCTGAATTGGATGTATTCTGAAACACTGCATGGACCTCAAGTACTTGGGGGAACATTATCTCGAGTAGACCATATGGAGGGTATAGAGGAGTTGATAGTGATCACCAACTGAGATATGTTTATAGTGCTCAGATTCAATACTCATCATCATCTGTTTACATACTCATTTTATTAATGTACGTATCTCGTAGTTATATTTCCGTACACATGTTCCTATGTTGTACATAACCGTAGTTATATTTCCGTACACATGTTCCTATGTTGTACATAACCGTAGTTAAATCTGCGTATGTTTGCTTTTAATCATGTACATATCATCAGGATCCATTCCCGTACACTTATTTGCAATGTTGTACATATCGGTGTGGGTCGTTGATCATTTGTGGATTGGACGACGAAAAACGTTTATCTGAAATTGGTCGCCGCCAGAGTGCGCATTAGAAATCATGTATTAAATTTACTCATTGCTTGTGTAAAACATTTCAGTAGTTATTTCTACGTACGTTTTTTCTAAATCAGGGATATCGACATACACGTTTTCCTGATGTTGTACGTTTTCAATATAGGTCGCTGACTATCTGTGGGGTAGACGATGAAAAACGTATTTCTCTGTGGAAATTGGTTGCCGCGATCCTGCACATTGGAAATATCACGATCGGCAAATCCAAAGGCGACGAAGCTCAGGTAATTAAACACCTATCGACCCGATTTCAATAATTTGATACACTGTTTCGTTTATGGAGCACTTCCCAAAGTTAGTGTCTATCAACCGGATTCTAATATTTGGATGCACAATTGTTTATGCAGCACTCCCGATTGATGTACAATGTATTTGATTTGTAGACTCGCATCTTAGTTTTATATTCACACTTCATGTCCTTGGGACGAAGAAATCGCCCCGAATTTTAGAATGTGACATATATATGTTACACACCAAACCCAAATATCGAACAAAGGTACCATTGATGGGTCCATGGCCTAGCTCTCATATGCAACTGTGTTTATTCTTAGCCGCTTCGCCCCATTGCAGATCACGATGTATCTTTAGCCATTTCCAATCAATAAAAATGGCTATAGAGTAACTAAAGATGATTTAGTACAGACGATACTTTTTTGTTATGCCTTCTACCTATTCTCCTATTTGCAATATACCTTTCAATTGACACTGCCGTCTAATATCTTCTCCATACATTTCATTTCCCATTTGGAACCCGTTCCTACAGCTAAAGGATGACGACCCAGCTCTTGTTCAGGCCTCCGAGCTCATGGGCATCGAAGCCAAAGACCTGACCAAGTGGCTGACCAAGGCTCTGATTGTCGCCGGAAAGGACACGCTGCAGAAGAACATGAGTAGTGGGCAAGCATTGGCGGCACGAGACGCTTTTGCGAAGTGGATCTACGCGTCTGTGTTCGACTGGCTGGTGACACAGGTCAACAAGTCACTTGAGGTGGGTGCTGGTGTTGTATATGTGTATGTATGTACGTTTGCATACATGTATGTGCTTTGAGGCTGTATTCTTACTTTTATTTGGGTTTGTGTACTTTTACAAACCTATATACATATGTACATGTATATACTTTCTGTATGTAGGCTTGTGTATATATATATATAAATGTATTGCACTCTCCATTTTATTGAGGAGCGAGTGTGACTATGTTCTAGCTGTGCGATAGAACGTTTCTAAAGCAATACGTACACGTCCAATTTCGGACCTTTGGTGGCACGGGTCAACAAGTGTGTGAGATGCGTACAAGATGCAATAAAGTGTATGTACGTATGTGTATATGAATGTATATGTCTGGTACAATGCATTCAATATGTATATGAATGTATATATATACATGCATATATATAGTACATA
>NW_014036584.1:0-2852 GCF_001186125.1 Sphaeroforma arctica JP610 | reverse complement strand
ATGAGTGTGTGTGTTCAAATATTTATGGGCACATAGATGCACAAGACTTATTCCGATAAATATGCATGTGTCCGCGTAAACGTAAATAACGTCACAATAAATGAACATATACATGCATGAATATGTATTCGTATATGTACGGTTATATAGAATATTTGTGCGGATGTATATATTATACAAATAATTGTTGACACTATGTATATCGCTATAGACAGAACAGGTTAAATTAACATATAGTTTACTGATCGGTGACAATGTAATATGAAGGATTGTCTCTATAATTCTAGAATATCTCGATGTGAACCCGATTCCGCGCCCAGAATACGCTTAGTGTATTTCCCACTGTACAATATACAAAACTGTTTATAACGCATATGGTTTGAAGCTTTTCGTGAGCCAGCTCACATGCGGGAGCACAGCCTCCTTGTAACTCTCTCTTACCAGAGTAAATGCTTCCGAATACACACTAAGCAAAATATACATTCAAACGCTTATGCATAAAGATGTACACGTGTGGTTGTACTTTTTAGCCATTTCTATAATATCAGCACGAGTCGTAGAACACTCGAGCGAAGATGTGAAAACAAAGAGATCTACGAAACTACAGCGGAAGAACTTCAACCGCATGAAAACAAATACAAGTGAAAAAAAATCCACAGAGACCCTGGACATCGATATAATAGCTCCACAAGGAGCTGTACGAGCAACTCACATATGATGCTCGCATACCTTTACGCCTAGCTTGCACCATAACAGTATGTATGCGAGTGTAAAACTGACAGGTATGCTCTTGTGCGCTGGGTATAAAATATCCTGACAAGAGTGTCTACTGTCTACGCACAGATTTTTTTCGTTTCTTGTTTTTTTGTTTTTTTTCAAAAACTATCCCAACTGCGGCACTTTCTCGTTCGAAAATTGAGATCAACACACAGTCCACAGATCAAAGCCCCCGGCCGAGCCCTGGGCCCTGGGCCTCCGCGCGCCGGCCCTGGGCCAGTGATTTATAAAAACAAATCGAAATGACGGCTTCAGTGCTGTCACTGTGTCACCTGTGGGCTGTGGTCTGGGACTTGTGACTTGTGAGTTGTGCACTTGTGAGCCTATTACTTGTGAGTTGTGAGACTGTGAGTGCATACCTCTGTCCCTTTTGTAAAATCTATTTCTGTTCTTTTAAATCCGTGCCACTTAGATATCTATTCAGGTTCCCAGTTTGAAAATTGTTCAATTACATCAACGAAAATATTGAAATCTACTCTCTTTAAAGTGTCATGGAGTAGCTAGGCTCACTGTTTCATACTTTTTTAAAAACAAATGTTCATACTCGTCGTCCACTGAACTTTTAAGTCTCCAACAAGTGACTCAGCAAGAAGAGAACACAGTTACCAGCTACCAATACTGTGCTTGGCACAAGTTGATTGGTGGAGACAAGAGTCGACACTCGACACAATGACTTAGTCATCATCACACTCATATAATAAGTCAACAAAAGAAGTGAGAGCTTGAGAAGACAAGATTTCAGATTTTCAGAAATATAAAAAAAATTGTACCTATACTGGTGATTTTGATTTTGATTTTTAAATAAAATATAGAAAGACGACAAACTGGTTGTTCTTTTTAGGAGGCTATTTATGAACTGGTGATTTTTTTTTTCGTTTTTTTTTAAAAGACTGCAACCACTATATCTGATTTTGGTTTTGCGACCACTAACCGTGACGCTTAAATCTGACACCTTATCCGTGGCGCTTAAAATGTCGGCCGTTATGTCTGACGCTTACTCATGCGGCCATTTAAAGTAAGAGTAACACTTATTTATTTTTAAATCATTAAATCTTACGCTTAAAGTTGCCTCCAATTGAAGACTACTGCCTGTGACTCAGAGATGGCGGGAAAATCTCTTTTTTTGTAAACTAAACTATATGTAGTACATACAGTACATACTTATACATATGTAAATACGTATGTAAAATGGCGAAACTCCCGTGTACATGCAATGAGTCACTGACCCAAGTCCAAGTCCCCAGATTATACTTACCGGCATCTAAACCCTCACATGACAGACTGCTGCAGTCAATACATCCATAAATATATATGTAAATAAATAACCGATAAATAGATGGATATTAATTTAGATATCGCTACAATTCAAAAGGAAGACAAACAAAGGCAAGAAAATGGACGACCACTACGATTACATTGTGCTAGGAACCGGCCTAGAAGAGTCGATACTGGCGGCGGCTCTTTCTAGAGTAGGGAAGTCTGTGCTGCACGTGGACCAGAACGATACTTACGGCTCTGAGGTACGAATCGTCAACGTAAAATTAAAACCCAGAGATACTCGTCATACATATTTGAGCTGTACTTGCTGTCCCGTTTTCGTGCATTTGAACTGTCGCAATTGAAACGTTTAAGCATTGAATGAGATTTAGTAAACACTGTAAATATCGCAGTTTCGGAAATAACACTGTATAACAAGTAGAAAAGCGGTTTCGAGAAGCTTTGCCTGCCAGTGGAATTGTTCTGAAATGATATATTGGTTTGCACGCAGCCAGCCGGAAGTTATGGTTATACTTGCGTGTTTAAAGAATTTACAGCAGTGTCCAAACAACCGATACTTCTTAATACGCAATCAAGAACATAAAAGTGACTATTTACACATATTTTCGTCGCTGCCTCGAATGCAAATATGCTCAAGGCAGTGACACGAACAGTCACAAGCGACCATCACTTCTCAAAGAATATTTGACTTTACGCGACGAAAATAACAAATTTATATGACAGAAGTATATATATATATATATATATGTATATGTATTATTCATATACGTATAAATACATACACACGCATATATATA
>NW_014036585.1:0-2853 GCF_001186125.1 Sphaeroforma arctica JP610 | reverse complement strand
TCTATGGCGCTATGCGTGGAAACGTATATCATATTCATGGTGACCACAACAACCAGACCAGTAGTTCTTAGAAGCCATTCGGTTCTGTGTATGTCACCGTTTGCAATTTTTAACTACCGTCGCGAGACGCCTCAATCCATATATCATATATGTAATAAAATATACATCATATATATATTAAAATTAAATCGCATATATAACAAAATATACATTGGCTCTTTGCCAATTGTGCAATAGAGTGATGAAACTTAATCCATATATTCAATAATTGCTAAAGTGTGAATTCACAGTTGCACCCGTCGTACGTATTGCAACACATACACCATGCGTGAACTACAGAGCGGAAAGTTTTTATACGTATTGAAGAGGGTCTACAACCATACATTTTTGCAGTACGTACCGCTTAATCACGCTTGCAGAAGGTATGCAATCAGAAGTATTGCGCAATATGCCACATCACAATATAAACGTAAATACAGTAGGGATGGTTAAATACGTACACCACACAACCCATACACAAACCATATGAGAAAGTGTTGTACGTATTGCAGAGGGTATATAACCATACATTCTGCATTATGAACCACATCCCAATACATACGTAAACCATATAAGAAAGTGTTGTACGTATTGCAGAGGGTATATAACCCTACTTTTTGCATTATGTACTAAATCCCAATACATACGTTAACCATATGAGAAAGTGTTGTATGTATTACAAAGGGTCTACAACCGTACGTTTTGTATTATGTACCACTTGAGCACACTTGCAGTGCGTATACAAATAATCATACGTATTGCCTTATAGGCCCACATCCCAATACATACGTAAACTGGCGTAGGGCATTTCGATTGTGTTGGTCCCCACTATCGCTCGCCGGGCCGCTACTTGTTCAGTGGACAAACCACCACTCGACGGCTGTAGACGAGAATAATAAACAGGGAGGAAAAAAAACAGGTTTATACCCGAAAAAACCCCCCGGGATTGCGTGGTGTTTGCTCAAGGAGAGTTCGCTAATATGTGGGTCTATCTCTTGTCAAGTACATACGCATTCTCAAGTAGAGATCGAATAACTTTCACTCTTATCTCAGCGCACCCGTCGTCGTTCCCACGGTGAGCATGCCGATCAGCACGTCCTGCATACTAAATTTTAGACAATACATAATATAATATAATATAATATAATATAATAAATACAATACAATATAATATAATATAATATAATATAATATAATATAATATAATATAATATAATATATAATACAATATAATATAATATAATATAATATAATATAATATAATATACTATAATATAATATAATATAATATAATATAATATAATATAATATAATATACTATAATATAACATAATATAATATAATATAATATAGTATAATATAATATAATATAATATAATATAATATAATACAATACAATACAATACAATACAATACAATACAATACAATACAATACAATACAATACAAAACAAATAGTATAATATATATACGTAGGCATGTAACGTACAACAGTCAGGCAAAGAGCTGTCTTACTGTGCCCATATCCACAGGCACGCGCAAACAGACACATATACATGCAGACACACATACTCACACACCCACAACACGCACCCATACCCTTCCCAGGTCCAGTAGAGCTGTATGGGATGAGTTGGGGAAGTGGTAGCTGGTCTCCTCGAAGGCCTCCACTTCAGGATTAAAAACGTACCGTAAACACTCGAATACAATATACCGAGAACCGGAATCGGATTCGCGGACTTCGCAGGTTTCGTACGGGACTAAGAGGGTGTTTACGTAAAGGTGGGTATATAAACGTAAGTAAGGTGTACGGAAATCTGCACATACTGCAGTATATGATGTATACATACATACTCATAAGTCTTAGCCATGCTTTGCTTTTGATACACACTCATACGCTAGTACATCTTTACTTTCCTATACGTCTACTTTAGTTGCATGCATACGCGCTCGATTAAACGTACTGAACCATATTTATTCTTATGATACCTACACTTGTGCTTGTGTAATTGTACGTAACAATACTTGGTATAAACATACTGCACCATACATATCCTAATAAAACCTACACATGTATTTGTGTACTTGCACATAACTATACTTAGTATAAACGTACTGAACCATACTTATTCTTATGGCACTGAAACAGGTGCTTGTGTAGTTGTACGTAACCATACCGTCCACTTGCATGAGTTTCTTGAGGTATTTGGTGAAGAAGTTTGTACTTCTGACGCCTGTGGCCGATCGGCGGAATTTAACGTATTCTGCATTCTTCAGCTCGCACCTAAACGCAAAGATAGTACAAAAAGATGGTACATAGATTAGTATTCTAGTAGAGATGAATAGTACATAGTACAAATACTAGTACAATACATCCTTATTTACGTACACCAAACATCCTAGCAAGATATTAATAATATATACATACAAACATACATTACGCATACATACATCCATACATACATACATACATACATGCATACATACCTACATACATACATACATACATACATACATACATACATACATACATACATACGTACATACAGACACACATGCATACGTTCGCACTTACGTACGCACGTCCGTACATACACACACAAATACGTACATGCATACCTACATACACACACACATACATACATGCATACATACAAACACACATACATACATGCATACACACACACATACATACATGCATACATACAAACACACATACATACATGCATACACACACACATACATACATACATACGTATATATATATATATATATATATATATATGTGTGTGTGTGTGTGTGTGTGTGTGTGTGT
>NW_014036586.1:0-2854 GCF_001186125.1 Sphaeroforma arctica JP610 | reverse complement strand
CCGTCTATTGAGTTTAGATAAGTATTCTCCCTCGATTGGTATATAGAAGTGCCTGCCTTGCAATTTTTTGTTAACCCGCTTAAGGTTAACACAACAACGCCACCCATCCGGGCTAGCCAGGGCAAAAATTCATATGATCAGTATGAGAAACCTTATGCAGAACACTACAGCACTCGGATATATTTTCCAGAAATAAATATATCATATTCTCTGTTAATATTTTTTTTATCCCTACACTCAGTCTCGGACCTCGGCTCTCGGCTAGCCGGTGGCCCGTATTCTATAAATAGAATAATCTGAGAAGAAGTCTCAAATTACTCTTACGTTCTCTCGGACTGACCCACCTATACTTATATTAATTTGAGAACAAGTCCCAAATTACTCTCGGGCTGACATAAAACGTTATTGACATTTATAAAAATACGTCTACTACTGTAGTCTCTCACTAACAATCATAACAAGATAATTCACTGAGAAAAGAACAGGATCAGAGTTGTTAGAATTTAGGACAACATGGTTTTGATTCCTCCTAGTCAGCCAACTAGATGTTCCCGTCTATGCCTTAAATGGGATGGGGAGCTAGGTACCAAGTGATGGGGTATAGGTGCAGAGGAATCCTGCACCAGCTTGGTGATTTGCTTTTATTTTTTATTTTCTTAAGTTGGACTCAGAGGTATTTTATTGGTTAGCTTGATTAGGTGATTGTTTCGAGGCGTGAAATGTAAACTAAGCGTCCAATGAAATGATATATAGTCTTAGTAACTAAAACATAAATAAATCTAGACCGAAGTAGTGAGTGATTAGAGTGGAGCATATAGACAATAGTCTCAGTCTAAAAATTCCCTAATCTTTTGCTCATTACTAAGGGCTGAAGCTAAACTTATTTAACATTTTGCATTCTAACGTTTGAACGTATTGTCTCATTGACGTAAATGTCTTGGTGTCGTATAGTCAGCCTAAGGATACCGACTTTTACACATGGGGCGTTTTCTAAACGCCAGAAGTTTGGAGGAGGCAAACATGAATTTGTGTCAGACTGGAACCCAGTGAGACTTGAAGTCCACAATAGCAGAGATTGGATTGATAAAGATGTTCATTACAATGCTACACGCAACGCTGATCTGGATGTCATATTGCAGCAATTCTTTACGGAAGAAACCAGCAGTATATTCCATCAGTCGGTGCCATCAGAACTTGTGTCTACGGAATGGAGCATGGTATATGCGCTGATAAACAGTAAAACTATAAAAATGGTGCTGGTGAATCCCACTGCACAGTTGAAGGTACTAGCTGAGGCGATTGCATCAGATCAACAGTTTAAGCTAATGTATTTCAAGGAATACATGGCAAATATATTTAAAAGAATCTTGGCAAAATGCTGGACAGGATTGTTGGAAGATAATGCTTCAATGGTCGGTATAGAAGACTGGTGTCTTACTGGTACCATGGAAGTGGCCACGGTACTAGCTCGGGTAAAACAAGCTAATGAGGCCAGTGCCGTGACAACGCAAAAAAGACTCAACACTTAGCAAATGTCTTAAGGAAGTTGCTTTGGAACTAATTTCTAGAGAAATGATGAAACCTCATGTTAGATATCAGAGAGTCCTGGATAACTTCAAGAACTTAGCTAAGCAGCGTGGTCAAGCGGTAATAAGTTTGATTGAACCAGTGTTGGCCGACAGATTGGTCCAATTTGGTTTAAATGCAAAGATGTCATTTCCGTCTTTTGGGGATCAAGTCATGGCACAAGTGAAGACTACAGAGATCGATTTAAAGAATTTTGTATCTGCATGTTACCACAAAGAATCGGAGTGAGTGGTGGCAGAAAACGCTTATGAGTCAGATGGCTTACCACAAGTGGTCTAGGTACAGACTGAGATACAGGAAGCGTCTAAGGGTGAGCGCGGGCGCACAGGAGGAGGCACTCTAGGCGCTGCTACCAGACAGGTGTCGGGCATGACTGGGTTTGTGGCGACTACGAATTGATTTGAAGGATTCTGAGAGTTTGAAGTTCGGCACTTCTAATTTTGTGAATCTACAAAGAGGCGTGTAATACGCATACAGTCTTAGGGCCTTTCTTGAGGGTCTCTGGCAAAGAGTACAATTACTCTTCTGGTTTACTCTATAGTATTTGAGTTATGCTATAGGTTTTATAGAAAGAAAACCAAACAGTAAGTGAGCAATGTTGAGTTTGTGAGAAATGAGAGACTACAGGTCTCAGGCGAGATTTTACAGCAAGAAACCATCTTTAATTTATGGAAGTCATCTGAGTTAGCTCACTCCCTAGAGCTAAGTCATCAGAAATAGCTCACTCTCGTGAGCTATTCAAGTTGCTTAAATTACTCCCAAGAGGGAGTACCTTCATTTTGGTAAAAAAACTCACCCCCATTGTTCGTGTCCAAACGCCTTTTTGCCTTGAAAAGTATCCTACTCCCGATTTACCATATTTTTTTTCAGTGCAGGGACTCAGACAAACTTTCTTAAAAACAATGGGATTGAAAAAGGAGAAGAGGTACTCAGACTTGTTTTCTTAAAAAAAATGTTAAGGAGTAGAGGGACTCAGATAAATTTTCTTAAAATATACTTATTTAACCATGGAGTAAAGGCCCAGAATGTTTTAAAATAATCTCGATCCGATCACAGCCTCATATAGGGATAATATTATTTTTTTCAAAAATGGCAAGTATGTATGATACAATGTATGAACATATGGTATGGCTCTCATAGTCGCTGTAGTGGTTCAGGAAAGATTGATGGGAAGTAGTGGTCAGTAAATTCCCGTTTGAAGCTTGGGCCAAGTGAGTCGACAATGGAAGATATGTGCTGAGTCAATTCGGGCCGGTGTTGACAAAAT
>NW_014036587.1:0-2854 GCF_001186125.1 Sphaeroforma arctica JP610 | reverse complement strand
TTTATCTGAGATTTCGAATTTTTTCCATGTGCATTATTTATCGACTTTGTTTTGTTTTTTTGGTAGAACATCTTTTATGGGAACTGCACCATACTAAGACTAGAAACTTGATTTTCGCTCGAGACCCTAATCCTGACGGCCATAATGGATGCTTACTACACCATGCGGACGAGAATTTTTACCTGCATGTGTTGGACGTCTCTTATATGATTGTTTGGACGTGATCCGCCATTTTTTTTCTCTCAAAAAGGGCACATTTCGAAAAAATGGAATCAAGCACCTTAACGAACACAACTTGCCCTTGGCTGACGACCGGTACAAGTTTTTGTGACTATGCATATCGTTTGGTTGTGAGCTTGTAGTCCTCAGTAGCATTCCAGCATATTTTTCTTCTCAAGCAATGCCCATTTCTTATACTCTTTGCTTTTGTATACATCAGGCAGGCAATTAGTTGACACATTCTTCATCACTTGGGCGACGGCGGCGCGAAACAAGGGTTCGGTATCCTTATAGTGCATTGGATCTTCTGATTGTATCGCTTTCAACGTTCTGTCACGGCAGCTCCCGGTTATATTTATCTCCTTAGGGCTGGAAGATTCTAGAAATTGCGAAGCGATGGAGTGTACCATGCTGATCGAGGCTGGTTTAGTTTGGTTGCAGGCGTAAACAGCGATCAAGAAGTCGACATTCTCTTCGCACAGCTGTTGACGAGCAACTTGTTGTATTATTTTCCGCTGCATTACAAAATAAGAAACACATTTATTCAGTGGTTTTGACACTATTGTACATCATGCCGCAGTGAAAACTTCGGGCTAGGTAACCTACCCTGAATGATACATGGTGTATTGTATTCTGCATGCAGAAATGCGGACAGATATATAATCTACAACTAGCGTGTCTTTCAACAATTGCCAACTGACGCGTGCACTCACTCGCACATACCGTGTGTTCAACCCCGAGCAACTCCTCGACTCCCTTGTTCCGGCTTTCAGACTCTCTGTAGTGCTCGCCCACCATATCAATACCACCGAGGGCGTTTTCCCCACCCCATTTGCGACCCAACACCCGAGCGACCAAGAATGCAAAATTCTCCAGCGAAAAGATCACCAACATAAACCATGGTTGGTAGAAGTATAAATACCAAAGGGACACCTGATTTTCACCCGAGAGTGTGATTACAATCAGCACCCAGAAGAAGAGGACAAATATGGTATACAACCTGATGTTGCTTATGTAGTCGATGAACAAATGACGTGCGTGTCGACTTTTCCACGCACAATAATAGTA
Source organism: Sphaeroforma arctica JP610 (assembly GCF_001186125.1). NCBI lineage: Eukaryota > Ichthyosporea > Ichthyophonida > Sphaeroforma > Sphaeroforma arctica. Next base: position 1,567 of record NW_014036587.1, on the reverse strand, counting down.
GTGAATATTATGAAGAGCCAGGAAGACGATCAATCCCGAGTACGTCTCCCAGAGGTTGCACGTGTGACTTCCATTGAACTGGCAGTACACCAGACTCACGAACGTCGTGCAAAACCACAGCAGAAGATAGCCCAATGGCAAAATCCAGTATGAAACGGCCTCATTCTGCTCGCAGAAAAGTGCTTTGATGTACCTCATTCGAGCCAGGTTTGGTACTAGCAGCTGGTTCAGACAGAATGTCAACCACAGATAAGCCCAGAAAGCAGCCGTGGACCAATCTGGATTCATAGCACCAGTACTCATATCAACGGCTTTCAAAGGCATTATTTGAAGTGTCAGCGCTGCGGTTAATATCAAAACAACCTCTTGAAGTAAGCCCATTCCCAGGAAATGCAGGGTGAAATCGTGGTTGCGGCTGCGTACTTCAGGCTCGTGCCAATATTTGAAAATGAAACCAAGTAGGAAAATCAGGCATATAACAATGGGTATGTGGCAGATGAGGACATAGTCGAACTGTTGGCTTCCACCAAACCCTAGTAACATTTGAATGTTGCCTTCTTCCCGGTATGAGAGCCAGTAAAACACAGCTCCTATGGCAAAGAAGAGCGGATAGACCACAAGTGCTAACACCCAAGAATAAACCGTCGCCTTTTTTCGCAGCGCATCTGATTTCACATTGTAGGCCAACTCCAAATTTCGTTGCGATTCAGCGCTGGAAGAGCCATTAGCTGAAGCCCGAATTGTACCATCCGTAGAAGAAAGATCTAAAGGCTGTAAATATGATCAGGAGCTAGTTGTGAATATCTTTGGTCTGGAGATCACGAGCCCTATACCATTCGAAGGAACCGCGAAGAACCTAGCATTCTCTGATAATTCAGGACTGAAACTATCACCAAGCTAGTGGTAAGTCCTTTTGGGTTGACAATCGCAGGTTCTACACCAAAGTGAAGAGCCGCAACTTGAAATGCAAGGTGAAAACCACCAACGCCATATATAAAAATGCCAACAGGGCCGGACAGTGGAACAAGATATTACCAGACATATGACACAGCTGCATGAGCATACTCACAAGGGCATGTATATCTGTATCGTTTCTATACACAAATTGCCGGTATCTTTTGTGAATACAAATACGTGTATTTATTCACCTGTACAAACATGCGCGTATGTAGCTAAAACAGCGTTCATATAATAGCGAAATTGTATTCATTGATAGCTATATTCATCTATAAAGATACCAGACGAATATGAGAAATACGGGAACCGTATATGTAAAAGCATGTAAAATCTATTTATATACAAAAACAGGTAGATAAATGGAATAAAACAAGATATGTCTATATATATAAAATGAATATATTGTTCCCAAGAGTAAAGAGTATAGCCATATATGCTGATGTGTGTGTGTGCATATAAATATATATATATATATATGAATGTATATATGTATATATGTATATATATGTGTATACATATAAATATGGATATGTACATGAATATATATACCTTATCTGTATATTTATATATATATATATATACATATATATATATGTGTATACATATATAA
>NW_014036588.1:0-2857 GCF_001186125.1 Sphaeroforma arctica JP610 | reverse complement strand
TCCTTCCTAACGTAGGAATGTCATACACTAATCCCCTTTAGTACACCACTTACTATCTCAGAATCTCTACAAGCTAAGGATTCACAGACATGCATCATTCCAATTAGAACCTTTTTTCAAAGGCGCCCCATACTAGAATAGTTCCGACCCCATCGCCTCCCACGCACCACTCTCCGCGTTTCCCTCTCCTCCCCCAGCCGACTGTGGCCATCGCTGCGACACCAACCAACCACACTAACACCCCCCCCCCCCCCCCCCAACCTTGCTGACTGAGAATATGACAACCCGCTGAGGTCTGAAATATACGAACTTACCGGTCAGGCTACCAAGGTTGGCGCTATGTTCGATATGGTCATGCTCCTACGCCCTTGCGTTAAATGGTGGGCCGCCGTGAATTCTCGCATCCAATTCGATCCCCTCCTCATCAGAAACACCTTATATTCCTCCGCCACGGCACAGCCGCTTTCGGCAAGCCGTCTTGGATTTAACCATCGTCGCTTTAGTCGCCCCCCTCCATACGGCTATCCGACACTCGCCAGCCCTTACTGCCACTATTATTCATACTGGGGTCATTCCTGAATATGAAAGCACTGTCCAGTATGTATCGAAGCCAAGCTCCGGGCCAAAGGTATTCCTCATACTGTCACCGATACAATTTACGGCCCTGGAGAAAAACTTCATATTGATCTCAAGGGATTTCTCTTGACCGAGATAGTAACATCTATGCCCTCAATATGATCGACAATGGCTCGACATTTGGCATCCACAAGAATCTCCCCAATAAGACGTCGCTCGAACAGCACATCGGCGAGCTACTCATTTACATTCCGCGCCTTTGGATGCCTCACATGCTTACATCTGACAGTGATTCCGTCATTCAAAGTACCATCGTGAACGACCACTACACATCCCCGCCCCATACGCCACAAATGAACACCACCGTGGAACGTCAACCGGAGACCCTGAACAACTTGGTCCGCTGTCTTCTCCTAGTTGCTGGGATGCCACACCCCTTTTGGCTCCTTGCCAAGGAATTTTCGGACACTTTGCGCGACCGAACACCCCCCCAAAACACTAATTTTTACTCGCCACACCGCATATGGTATCGCACCCCGGAACTCGTTTTTCCTCACATGAGATTTGGCTGCGTGGTCGGATATAAAGTATACAAATCTTTCGGCTAGCCATCCAAACACAAATACAGCCCCCAATGTGGTTTTGGTGTTTTCCTTAGCTACACACACTACGATACTGATGATACCTTCAAAATTCAGAGTTTTCCTCTCAACACATTATCCCCAGTCGCAATGTTGAGTTCTCCACCGGAGAACGCCCTCAACGGTCTGCTTCCGGCAAACACGCCATACGCAGTTCTACCCCTTCATCGTGGGTCATCCCTAGCGATTGGGCTACTGCGTCTCACCACGTTGCCATTGAGATCCCTTTCATTCCACCACACGGACCTCCTACCACCCACCCCCCCCCCGCCCCCCCCCTTCCCCCATCATTCTCAGGCAGTCAAAACCCATTCCTCCCGTTCCTACCCCAATTGTTCTACCTCTACCGATTCCCCTTACTTTCCTTCTATCCCCAAATTCTCCCCTCCTGTCCCCATACCCACCATCCAAGCACCACCCTCCTCCATCCCACACCCCACCACCCACCCCAACATCCCCCCACTTCCGACTCCTACCCCATCATTCTCAAGCAGTCAAAACCCATTCCTCCGGTTCCTACCCCGATTGTTCTACCACTACCGATTCCCCCTACTTTCCTTCTATCCCCAAATTCTCCCCTCCTGTCCCCATACCCTTCCCTCCTGTCCGCCATACCCACCATCCAAGCACCACCCTCCTCCATCCCACTCCCGACCACCCACCCCAATATCCCCCCACTTCCGACTCCTACCCCACTACCACACCCTACGACCCCACCTCCTGACATCACCCAGGATTTTGGCTTTGAGCCAAACTTGGCGGCCTTCTATACTCGGCACGACTCTAACATATACGACCCTAAGCCATCCGTGAGCAGATAATTCCTCCACGAGGACCGAGCTACATGCGACCCAACTGACACTCCGCGGGTCCGCCTCCTTGGCCGCATGATACCATCCCAGCGTCTCCTCCTCGCGCATCGCTCTCATCAACTCTCTCATCGCACCAATACGATCATCCCCACCGCAAAACAGGGGTTCACTCTCCATGATGCCATCGATTTTCTCGACTACACTGTGCCCAAAAGTGCCCCCAAGGCCCGCACTTCCCATGGCTGGTCTCTATGGTCAGCCGCCATCGATCGCGAGCGTACAGCCCACTCCCGCAACCAACTGGCCAACATCATCCCCCTGACGTTCCGTCTCACGCCAAATTATACACTCTAAATATGTGTTTACAAGGAAACACACCGAAAATGGTGACCTAACCACCCACAAAGCCAGGATGGTGGCCCACGGCGACGAGCAGCTACACGGCGATTTCTTCTGGGATACTTATTCCGCCACCACACTTCGCACCTTTTTTTGCGATGGCAGCTTTCCAAAATCGCTCCGTCCATCAAATTGGCGTCAGCACTGCCTATTTGTACTCAAAGTTAGACACCTCGGTTTATATGTATCCGCCGAAAGGCAGCGTTGTAATAGCCGGGCCTCCACATTAGACTCTATGTTATAAACGTACTCTTAAGCAGTACGTAAATTATAAACGTACTCTTAATAGTACGAGGAACTTAAGTTTCTTAAATGGTTTTTTAAATGGTTTTATTAATTAATACCTTTTCCATTTTACATATCAGATATTTGGACGAGGCCATTTAAAGGCCTCAGTAAAATACCAAACATAAGAGTTGGTCTAGTTCT
>NW_014036589.1:0-2857 GCF_001186125.1 Sphaeroforma arctica JP610 | reverse complement strand
CTTATAAACACTTCATTGTGTGTGCATTTTTTGAAACTCGAGGACAAATATACACGAGATGCTGATTATTTGATAATTGTGCCTTAGATTGCCGCACACCATGTGCGCAACATACAGATGTAATGATGCTAACATAGCGGAGTTTTTATAACACGTGGACCATGATCAATTTATATATATATATATAAATCTGTGTGAATATAGAGTACACATTTTTACAGACAAATAACCATATGCAGACATAAATATATATGTTCACATATATGAAAATGTACATAATTTGCCATGTTAGTGGCATGCTGCGGATGTAAAAAACAAAAATAATACATCTCTGTTCGTGTGTATACCTGCGTATCCGTAACACTGCCACAACTCAAGTATCGTAATTACCTGGCCGTGGGATACGCCTTGACAATGGCATTAGCAATCGGAACACTCACGTTTTGAAACGTGCTGATCTGAGCGTGCCAAACAGACGCCAGTCGCGACTGCTTCTTCAACCCCTCAGTGCACCAGTCAAAGACATCGCGTTTCCTATACTTGGCAAAAATACGTAGTATACGTTTTGCGCATGAGAGTCATGGATACATCGTGTGTCCTACATGCGCCAGAAGTACGCGGAACCACGAGGGTTTTCCACATTGTACCAGATAACAGCGTTTCCACAATACAAGTGTGGCCGTCCAAGGTATCGGAAAGCCAACTCTATCGCTAATGGTATTAAATATTGTGATAGCACACATTTAAACGAAGTGGTACAATTCAATAGATGTACACACACACACACATATATAAATATATATATATATATATATATGTATGTACATATTATCAATGGATGCACGTCAGTGGATAGCATTGCAATTCCTGTTTCTAAGATTATGTGAATTCTATCTCCTACAGATTCAGACATTATTTTACTTCGTTGCTATACTATGGACAAGAGCATACGTACATACATACATACATACGTACACACATAGATACATAGATACATACATACACACATACATAGATACATACATACACACATACATAGATACATACATACATATATATAAATACGTGCAAAATACTTGAAATACATACATACATATATACATACACACACTTATATATATATATATATAGATATATATATATCTATCTACATACATACATATACATACATACCCACACATACATACATACATACAGACATACAAATATACTTACATACTTATATAGTTAAATCTTGAAATACATACATACATACATACATACACACACATACACACACACATACACACACACACACACACACATATATATATATATATATACATGCGTACATACATACATACATATACATATACATACACACCCACATATACATACATACAGACATACATACAGACATACAAATATACTTACATACTTATATATTTAGAGTACAAACATACATACAAACTTAAGTACTTGAAATAAATAAATACATACGTACAACATACATACATACATGCATACATACATACATACATCCACACATCACATACCCAAACACATACAGACATACACGCATACATACATATATACAAACATGCATACAAACATACATATATGCATATACTCATACATACGTACGTATATACATATATACATACATACATGCATACAAACACATAAATACAAACATACACACACAAATACATACGTACATATATTCAAACGCACACACACATACATACATAAATACATACACACATAGATACATATGTAAATAAGTAGATAGATAGTTAAATAGTTAGATAGATAGATACACGCATACATACACATATACATACATGCATTCAGGCATATATATACATACATACATACATACATTCATACATACATACATACATACAATCATTCATACATAAATACATACATACATGAATACATACATACATACAAGCACACACACATACATACATGCATACATACTGAAACATACAGTTACATCTAGTTAAATTTGTATATGCACATCTAAAATTGAGTTACATACGCGTGTTTCTGTCTAGTAGCGACCATTTTGGCGATGGCAAGTAAATTGCTCGCAGTCTCGGCGGTGTCCTTTGTCAGGGTAACTTGCAATTGATGTTGTACTTGGATATCAATGACTGTCATATCCGTCTGTGTATAGTAAATCAAATGTAGTGTAACATTCAGTGCATATAAACCCAATGTGATATATATATCTTGTTGCATCGGGGCACACTAACAGTGCAAACGATTCTGAACCTCATGGATACTTATTACACGCACAGCTATATGGTGCTCTAGCATACGTTGACTATACATTGAATGCACGTATCATAGTAGGTAGTTACTATATGCTTCGAAATATTGCTAAGGGAAGCATCAATTGGGTTCTCATTCGTCGCCAGCTCTCTCAGTCCAGACTCTACATGTCAGGAAACAGTTATGATTCCTTTTTGTGCGTATATGTGTGCTAAACAAGCGTGACTTTGAATATTTCGATGATCGAACACCCGTCTATAATGCTCACGCGGATACTGTTTTACAAGTTCTGTTTTAGTCTGTGTAAATTTACATAAAGGTATAATTATATTATTTAAAATATAAATATAAATATAAATACAAAAATAAAGATAAAGGTAAATATACACACAAGCACAAGCACAAACACACGCACACACACACGCACACACACACACACATATATATATAGCGAATAACATTTAGATCACGAACGGTTTACAGAGAAATAGCGGTATACTTTATATCATCAAAGTAGTGTAATAGCTTACAAGATTATGAGGACTGATCATCCCATAACCTTGTATTATATAGTCTTAACTAAATATTGTCTATC
>NW_014036590.1:0-2857 GCF_001186125.1 Sphaeroforma arctica JP610 | reverse complement strand
TAATAATATATATATATATATATATACACACACACAACACACATATATATATATATACTACTATATATATATATATATATATATATATATATATATAAACATAAACATATATATACATACATACCCTCGTGAATACAGAGAAAGTGCGCATCAGCACAAACACCCTTTCTTCACAGACGCAAACCTGATACAAAGCACTCCCCCCCCTTTCACTTCTACCTACCACTGCACCTATCCACTCCACACACCTGGCTCATCCGTAGAGCACACAGCGTAGCCGTCCTTGACAGACGCGGGAAACGGCGGATAAGGATTAGACGAACGTACCGATTGAGAGGCAACGGCGCAGAGGGCGTCTCCGTTGAGAGCGCTGCACTGCTCCACTTCTAATCTGCGCGGTGTAAGTAGAGGTTAGTAATCTGTGAGGTGTAAGTAGAGGTTAGTAATCTGTGTGGTGTAAGTAGAGGTTAGTAGTCTGTGAGGTGTAAGTAGAGGTTAGTAGTCTGTGAGGTGTAAGTAGAGGTTAGTAGTCTGTGTGGTGTAAGTAGAGGTTAGTAGTCTGTGCTGTGTAAGTAGAGGTTAGTAATCTGTGTGGTGTAAGTAGAGGTTAGTAGTCTGTGTGGTGTAAGTAGAGGTTAGTAGTCTGTGTGGCGTAGGTAGAGGTTAGTAGTCTGTGTGGTGTAAGTAGAGGCTAGTGTTCTCGGGTGTGTGTACATATATTGTGTGTGCATCCCGTCGCACACAAGCATAAGACAGTACGGGTACAGCAACGGTTGTTTGTATCGGTGGAAGGGGGGTTAACGGCTCTGACGAGACCGAGCCCTAGTTTTATCTAGATATTGTTTATCTAGGTACTTTGTAACTAGATATTTCATACTCAGAATTATGACATGTTACCTCACACATCAGATTGTAGCTTAGTGTAGCTCGCATGTATTTCGTACAGAATCATTTACGGTTGGTTGTACGGATTAGCGTTCGAAAACCCTAAACCCTGTAATCAAAGCGTATTGGAGCCCTTGCGCATATGTTTGGTGTCGATTGGCTGCCGTCTCGTACGCCTCGAATGAAGAGGTCTCGACCAGATGAAACGGCACTAGCCACACCTCCGTTGCATACACCTCCGTTGTGTACACCTCCTATGTATACACCTCCGTTGTGTACACCTCCTATGTATACACCTCCGTTGTATACACCTCCGTTATGTACACCTCCTATGTATACACCTCCGTTGTATACATCTCCATTGTATTGAGCTAGAGCTGGGCGAGACATACGTTGGATGAAGACGGATGTATTCACAGGCACAGGGGTCACTTGTTGGCACGGCTATACGGAACAAATGTAGGGAAAGTGTGGAACTAGGTAGCATACGTTTTTAGGGGTTTAGGGGTTTAGGGTTTTGGGGTTTAGGGACATTCAAATGTAGGAACAGAGTGGAAGTAGGAAGCATACGTCCAATAAATGAGACCAGTCGTGCAGGGATGATGCCACGCGCAATGTGGATTGTTTCTATATGAATTACATACGATGGGGGTTATAACTATATGAATTACATACAATATGGGTGATAACTATATGAATTACATACAATGTGGGATATAATTATATGAACTACATACAATGTGAGTTATAACTCTATGAATTACATACAATGTGGGCTATAATTATATGAACTACATACAATGTGAGTTATAACTATATGAATTACATACAATGTGGGTTATACCTATATGAATCCCATACCAAGATAATCTCATCTGTACCTCTGCTCTCTCTCACTCACACACACCTTTCGCAATGCCCGTCAATAGCCTGCAGCGCATTTTCTACCGAGACCAGTTCATACGGTGAAGTTCGGTACCTCTGCGCCACCCGGTGTGTGGCATACACGGCCTTGTCCTGAGCGCTCTTGATGAAAGCGCCTTTGTTTGTATGGGGGCAGACATGTGCGTGTGCGTGTGTGGGCGTCTGTACATGCTCTGCACTCGCCTCAGTCCCTCCCCCCGATGCAGAGTCTTCCGTGTTGTTGTTGTTGTGTGTGTCTGTATCCCTTCTCGTGTATGTGGGGTGCTCTGTTGTGGTGCAGTTGAGACTGTGCGTGTGCGTGTCATAGCTCTGCATTTTGCGATGTACGTCATCGTTTGAATTAGTCACTTGCGACAGTGCGTGGCCCAGCACCGGCAAGAGGAACGACAGGCACTCCGTAGCACCTTTCCTACTGCCTATGTGAAGATGGAAAAGTAATACACGAGTGTGTGAGTGTGGCAAAGTAGTACATGAGTGTGTGAGTGAGGCAAAGTAGTACACGAGTGTGTAAGTATGGAAAAGTAATACACGAGTGTGTGTCCGTGTGTGAGAGTGAGAGAGTGAGAGAGAGTGTGAGAGTAGGGATGTAGCGGAGAATCGAGTATAAATACACTCAGACATAGTTGGAAAACGGAAAGTATCAACAACAAGCTCCTTTTTGCCATTATCACCAAGCCATTTGAGAGCAGACACTGAGATTTGGGTTCATATATAAATATATATATATATATATATATATATATATATACATATACATACATACATATATATATATATACATGCATACACACACACACACACACACATATATATATATATAGGAATATATATATATATATATATATATATATATATATATATGTATATATATAGAAATATATTTATATAGAAATATATATACATATACATAGAAATCGAAATATATATATATTTATGTATATACATACATACATATATACATATATATATTATATATATATATATATATATATATATACGTATATAATATATATATATACTATTACATACATACATACATACACACACA
>NW_014036591.1:0-2857 GCF_001186125.1 Sphaeroforma arctica JP610 | reverse complement strand
TATATATATGTGTGTGTGTGAATCGATATATATATATACATACACGCATACTCACATACTTTTACATACATATATAAATACTTACAAACTTACATACATACGTATGTTCATACATCCATATATACATATACAAATACATACACATATATTTATACATGTAAATTTGTATATCTATACCATGTACCTGCACTTTGTGCTTTACTTACATGTCCATGTCTTTCATGAGGAGATTTCAACATACAAGATTGAAATTGCGTGTTCTATTATATTAAATTGTGTTCGTGCGTGGCGTGATATATCTATGTGCATACCCTGTTTACTATCACACTGTTATTTAATTAATGAACAATTATAGGTGCAAATGCAAAGAGAATGCGGGCCGTACCCACACCCACAACAAGGCTATTGCAGTGGAAGGTACACTTGAAGTGATACACTCACATTTCAACATGCAATCCACGGTGCTCGCATGTATCTGGACACGTGGAAGCACGTGCACCCAAAACCCTAAAACCCTAAAACCCTATGCTTGTGTCTAGCTGTGTCTACCCATTCGTTCCTGTATGCATAGGAGCGGCACTCGTTGTGAAGGTTCAGTGTTTTCATATTCGTATATGTGCATGTCTGTGTGTGGATCGGCAGGACCACCGACAAGCACCAAAAACCCTAAACCCTACAACACGCATAGTAACTGCACCCACCCCCTTCTTCCCAGTTGGTATTGCGTCGCATGCACCCGGCAGACGTGAACCCATTCCTGTCGTACCGTTCAGACGCGGTTGTGGCTCAGTACCAAGGATGGGATCTCATGACTACTCAGCAAGCAACAGCCTTTATAAGCACTATGCAGGCTATGCACACCCTACAGCCAGATGGCTGGCTTCAGATTTCCGGTGTGAGCATTTTTCGTTGTGTGGTAGTGGGTGTCGTGCGTGTTTTCACTGCCCAGTGGCTGTTTGTGGTCTCTGGAAGCCTTGTACGCTTTGGTTGAAGAAACCCGAGTCTATTATGAATGTGCGTGTGTGTGTATGAATGTGCGTGTGTGTGTATGAATGTGTGTGTGTGTGTATATGGATGTGTATTCGTGTATGTATGGATGTGTGTGTGTATGTATGCATGAATGTGTGTGCGTATATATATGGATTTGTGTTTGTGTATGTATGGATGTGTGTGTGTGTATGTGTGCGTGTATGTATGTATGAATGTGTGTGTGTGTGTGTGTATGTATGAATATGTGTGTGTATGTATGAATGTGTGTTTGTGTATGTATGAATACATGTGTGTGTACTACTACACAAGCGTAGAAGTCTGTATTGTTCACTGTGAATTGCGATGGGTATCGAATTGTCCTTAAATGCTTGGAGTGCTGCAACCGGTAGTGGTACAATGAGCCACACCAGCCACACACTCTAAACCCTAAATCCTACTTTCAACGAGAGCCCGCCTATTCAGTGGTGGGTATTTAAATGAACGAGACGACATTCTCTTGCGTATGGGCTTGCACTACTGGTACTACTTGTACCTGTTGTTATATACACCTGTTGTTGTACGTTAATGGTATATATCTGTTATTGCACGTTAATGGTATATATCTGTTGTTGCACCTGTATGGTCAGTTGCGGTGGTGTAGTTCTTGTTTCCTGTTGTTATATACAGCTGTTGTTGTACGTTAATGGTATATATCTGTTGTTGTACGTTAATGGTATATATCTGTTGTTGCACCTGTATGGTCAGTTGCGGTGATGCAGTTCTTGTTTGTGATATATATTCACAGCTGGAGATTGGAGTGCACTATATATCTACCACAACAAAAACACCTTTAACCTACATTGTGACATAGCAACGGTTGTCAAGGCTTGGCTCCACTGCCCTCTGTCGGCCCGGTGTACCTATCAATTATATCCTATCAGCGCCCGTCTATGAATGTCGTAATGCTCGTGGAGAGCTTAGGGTTTTAGGATTTTAGGTTTTAAGGTTTAGTTGAATCCGAGTATCTTTCTCTATGTCATTCACTGTGTGTACTATACCGTGCCGTGTGGCTAATCCTTGTGACAATTAAATACAGTTGCCTTGGCAGATACGGATGAACTATTGGGAGATATAGGGCTGCACCTATTGCCCTGCCAACCAGTGCTGCACCTATTGCCTTCCCAATCAGGGCTGCACCCGTTGCCTTCCTCATCGGCCAGCGTGGAGGTCGGATTCAGCTTCGCACAAGAGTCGCAGGGCAAAGGATATGCCTCCGAAGCACTCAGGGGGTTGATCAGAAGTCTCAGTAGCAGGCACAGTATCGATAGGATAGAGGCTACCACAGACACGCGCAACACGCGGTGTATTCAGCTGCTGAAAAAACTTGGTTTTAGTTTGGTGCGCACGCACGAAGCAGTGATGTTCAAGGGTGAGCTGTGCACGGAAGAAACGTATGAGAAGCATGTTGTACCATGACTACTCTATTGCCATGCCAACGCCAGTTAAACAATTGAATTCGACGGCCCTTTTACCACATAGGACGTTTATTCACACAACGACCGCCTTTACCTTTGTACCGAAATTCCCCCTTGCTATCATAGCTTGTTCAAGCATTTAAGGGTGTTGTAAATCGGCACACTTTTAGAATTTTCGTGAAACCCTAAAGAACGTTTGCAGCGCTGAATGGTCGCGAAAAGTCGATAAGCAATATATAGTGAAGCTAAGTTATCCAGGCGAAAACAATAGGACCCAAACTATAGATATAACAAATATGCTCTTCACTTTAAGATAGGCATGACGCTTCCGTTATCATACCAACTAAACTATCAACCTCGGTAAACTATCAATAAACTTTTAACATGTATTTGGGGCCCACAGGCACGATAGT
>NW_014036592.1:0-2858 GCF_001186125.1 Sphaeroforma arctica JP610 | reverse complement strand
ACTGTGGAAGGTGTGTGTGTGTAGTGTTAATGAGATCACTGTTGAAGGCGTGTGTATATAGTGTTAATGATATCACTGTGGAAGGTGTGTGTGTGTAGGGTTACTGTAAGGAGATCACTGTGGAAGGTGTGTGTGGTCGCATGTATGTTTTGTATGTGTATTTGTATGTATTCAGTGTATTTGGAGATGTGCATGTTTGCATGTATGTTTTGTATGTGTATTTGTATGTGTTCACAATTCTTTTGAATGCGTGTGTTTGTATGTATGTCTTATATGTGTATTTGTATGCGTCCACTATTCTTGTAAATGCGTGTGTTTGTATGTGTATTTGTATGTGTCTAGTGTATTTTTATGTGTGTGTGTGTTCACTATTCTTGTGAATGCGTGTGTTTGTATGTGTGTTTGTATGTGTTTAGTGAATTTGGAGGTGTGTGCGTGTCCACTATTCTTGTGAATGCGTGTGCTGGCATGTATATTCTGTCTGTGTATATTGATACCTTACCGATGAGTTTCTTGGGTTTATTAAAAGATGGGGTGTGCATGGTTTGCCCATATAAGGTACTATGTCAATAACGCACCTGCGTATCATGGGTTATAAAGTCACACGGTACTAGTCTTAGATGACCTATGCGTGTCTGGTGTATCATGGTTTATATAGTCACACGGTACTAGTCTTAGATGACCTATGCGTGTCTGTGTATCATGGGTTATAAAGTCACACGGTACTAATCTTAGATGACCTATGCCTGTCTGTGTATCATGGGTTATAAAGTCACACGGTACTAGCCTTAGATGACCTATGCGTGTCTGTGTATTATGGGTTATAAAGTCACACAGTGCTAGTCTTAGATGACCTATGTGTGTCTGTGTATTATGGGTTACAAAGTCGCAGATGACCTATGCGTGTCTGTGTATTATGGGTTATAAAGTCACACAGTGCTAGTCTTAGAGGACCTATGTGTGTCTGTGTATTATGGGTTACAAAGTCGCACGGTGCTAGTCTTAGATAACCTATGCGCGTCTGTGTATTATAGGTTACAAAGTCACACGGTGCTAGTAGTAGATGACCAGATGACCCCTGCTTGCCTGTGTATTATGGGTTACAAAAGTCACAAGATGATAACTTAGATGACCTATGCGTGTCTGTGTATTATGGGTTACAAAGTTGCAAGATAATAGTCCTAGATGACCTATGCGTGTCTGTGTGTTATAGGTTACAAAGTCATAGGATAATAGTCTTAGATGACCTATGCGTGTCTGTGTATTATGGTTTACAAAGTTGCAAGATAATAGTCTTAGATGACCTATGCGTGCCTGTGTGTGTATGTACCCGTGTGTCGTGCTTTGTGTATAGTCATGTCTATCCACTGCCTGCGATACCCCAATGTGCTATCCATTGCATTGTGGAGTGTAGTCTTATGGTATACATCTGTTGGTTACATCCGCACAGTCCCTCTACAGCCGATGGGCTGTGTTAGTCTTCCACTGGCACCTATTGTCGAATAGACGAGACAATTTAAGTACCCTTAGGTTTTTAACCCTAAACCCTAAAACCCTAAACCCTTTCAAAACATCTCATTGGGAAGCTCACATTAAATCCTCTGCTCGGGCCTTTTATAGGCCAAATTGTTGATGGACAAACTACTCACAAGTACATTGCATTGGCACAGGTCGGATTATTCCAATCAAGCTGTCAGTGCAGCACCTGTCCTTCAGTGCGCATGCAGACGCAAAGGGCATCATGCAACTGCTGCAACAGGCGCAGCCCAAGAATGTCATGCTGGTCCACGGTATGTTTTGTTTATTTATATATATATAGATGAAATGTGAGCCGTGTATGTCCCCATACCATTACTGAATTTTGAATTGTGATTTTTGCACATGCTTATACAATTGTTGTCAAATGTAATGTGAGCCTTAATGTCCATATACCATTACTGTATTATAAAATGTGATCTTCTTGAACATACATATTGAATTGGGGCCTCACCTTATGGCTAGTTTCTCTGTAAATAAACGGTTTTAGGGTAGATGCCAACTATATCTGGTACGCCTTTGCAAGGGATGCAGCTCTAGAGTGTCTGGATAGTCCCTGGTGTTGTATAATAGATGTTATGGTGTCATATGTCTATGCCAGATGTTATTGTATCATGTCTATGCCAGATGTTATTTTGTCGTATGTCTATGCCAGATGGTCATGGTGTCATATGTCTAGGCCAGATGTTATGGTGTCATATGTCTACGCAAGATGTTATGGTGTCATATGTCTATGCCAAATGTTGTGGTGGCACTTTTCAGTGTCAGCTGATTCCCACATGGCCACTCAACACCAATTGGATCACACACACACCACCAGTCCCGAACATTTCCCGATTTGTATTCTCACTGCCCGTCCCAAATAAATCGAAATCAGGAGAGAAGAAGAAAATGGCTTTTCTGAAGGACAAGATTGTGGCCCAATTTGGTGTGCCCTGCTACTTTCCGCAGAATGGTAAGTCGGTTGTACGTAAGCCTCCGCGTTTTCAGCTTGAGCTGCCCAGTGTTTAGTATGTACCAACTAACATGTCAACGTGTTGTATAGGCCCATGTTATCTAGGAATACGGCCTCTCATCTGTACCATTTCGTACGCTTAAGTATGTTTAAGTTGGTTTTTATTGCTGGGACTAGCATGACCTCATCCACGCTATTACTACTGTCGCAGGGGAAACGGTGACTATCACGTCTGTTCCTCCGATACCTATCGGATTGGAGGTCTCACTGGTGAAACGCCAGTTGGAGATGTCTGAGTTAACCAGCTCACAGGTACGCGTTAACAAGGTTTGAATATGTATGTATATATAAATATATGTATATATAT